>NW_015168652.1:1892100-1920334 GCF_001447785.1 Gekko japonicus | reverse complement strand
GAGGTGTGGAATGAAGTCCAATCAGCTTCCACATGCAAAAGACCTTGAAACACTGGGCGGGACTGCACAAAGCAGCCAGTAACCCTGCCAGCGTCTTCTGACTGACAATTTAATCTTCCATACACTAAAGGGGCCAACTTTAGAACTTTGGCACCCAAAACTCTTTTATTATAAGGGAGAGATGAGATGTAAAAATGCAGGCAATTCTGGCTTAATGTTTGCTTCTTTCCTGGTGCTGCCCTCCCAGGCTACAAAGAGAAGACAATGAAACCAGGATTTGAGTGTTAGGTCTGTGAAGTGAATTTTAAATTCACAAACTCACCATAGTTAAAATAAGCCACAGTCAATTGTGATGTCTGAACAGAGCCCAGATGACAGTGGACAATTCTTATCAATTTGGTTACTTTTAAGAATAGTCAACTGTGAAAACAGTAATTATCAACAGATGGAAAGACCCAAAACCTATTACCAATCACTCTATGGTACACAAAGAGCTGGGAATATTATGCGATGGACAAAATCTCAGATAACGTTTACAATACTGAGAATCCTGCCACACACTCAACCTTGATTCCCAAATGGTTTCCATTTCTATAATATGCTTTTGGAAATACCTCCCCTTTGTTACAGGCTATACCACAGAGGTTCTATGAAATCATCAACTGTTCGTAATAAAAAGACAATATTAACACGGTTAATGTTCTACAGTTTTGGTTGGCTTACTGATAGTTGAAAGAAATATTGTTTTAGAATGTCATCTATGTTGTTTTAAATATTCTGTATTATTGTTTATTCACTTGTAACAGTTGTAAAATAATAAACATTTAATTAAAAAAAGAATAAATAATCCCATTGTGTTTAATAAGAAATGTGAGTAGAAGAAAGAACACAATATCTAATTTTTTCTGCAATGCAGATAAATATTATTCAAAGATGGGAATGATGAAGGTACAAACATATATTTTTAAAATATTATGCAATTGTATATACCCTACCAGTTTGAAAGATAAATATCTGAACTTCCAAAATATCCGAACATCCAGAAAAATTTCAATAAACTGGAGGGTCTGTTTACATGAGACTATTCTGGCATATGGCTCCATTTAAAAATTGCTGTACCCCCCCCCCCCAGGTTGGCCCCTCTCTCTGTGTGGATGCCCAGGAACACACATGTGCTTGCTTAATTACTTTGCTTAATTACAATATACATCTTCCTTGCTTATTTTCTGATTGGACGGAAGTAGAGACGCTTTTTAGACATCATTTAAATGGTCACTTGCCTCCATCTGTTGAATAATCCAGCAGAACTCCTTCCTTCCGACATGTGGGCCTGTGGCAAGTTGTCATGTTTTCACTCCCAATTCTTCCCCAGTATTGTAAAAATCTTGATGAGAACACATTAACAAGTAATTGTAAATGTCCACTGTTTCCAACCAAATAGTACCTAATTCCCCCCCACAATAAAATATTTAAGACGGACCAAAAATAAGCACCGCTGACAATCAGGTAATAAGTAAGAACATCTCTATTGATTGCATGGTTAAGTCTAAAATACATGCAGAACCAAAACTAAGCAGTATCCAATCTTCAACAACGCTTCAGTCTTAAATGTGTGTACTACATATAGGACTGCTTTGACCCTGCTGCAGCCCTAGCACAGTGGTATTTACTGTTTTCAGCACAGCTGTTACTTTCTACAATGAGGAACTTATATAGAAGCATGAGAACATACTGGTTGCCTAAGAAGAATTAGCTGGTGGCAGCTAATGTTTTAAAGGTTTTACAAAAGGAGAGGTACCCAGCCTGAGAGTGCAGGAAAAAGTTCTCTGCATTTTCCCAGACCCTGGGACCTTCCTCCTCAGTTCCACCACATTTCTCCTAAAGGAAAATTATGATCAGAGACAATAGTCGAAGACACAGGGAACAACATGGTGGTAATGGGTTCAGATACCTATTCCCCCAATGATGTTCACTGGGCAACCTTGGACCAGTCCCTTTCTCTCAGACCAGTCTACTTTATGTTGGAAATATGTGTGTTGCAAGGTCTAAATTCAGTCATTATAGGGTTAATGTGTTTATCTTGCGTGCTATTGTTTAGCCTGACCTGGAAGGGAACCTGGCACAAAACCAATGAAGAGAAAGCCCAGGAAACTAGAGCCTACTTACTAACAATCATTGGTTAATGTACTCGGGTGATTTCCTTCTAGGGGTCAAGAAGAAAGAAGAATCTATCTATCTATCTATCTATCTATCTATCTATCTATCTATCTATCTATCTATCTATCTATCTATCTATCTATCTATCTATCTACCTATCTACCTACCTATCTACCTACCTACCTGTTCGATTTATACCCCACCCTCCCCGCCGAAGCAGGCTCAGGGCGGCTTCTGTCTGTGTCTGTTGTTGTAAGTATGTAATCTTAAGTGTTTGTTGTTTTGTAGATTTCCCATGTACCCTTCCCTTTAGAAATAAAGATTTTTGCACATAAAGAAAATGCCTCCTCTTTTGGATCATAAGGCAACATAATTTCTTTCCTTCAGCAGCATCAAGAGCATCTCTTTGGACCTGTGGAAATCAGCATCGTCTATGCTTCGAAAGCTGATCCTGGCATAAACAGCCAAATTTACCAAATGAAATATGTGACCGAAGAAGAGCCCCAGACAGGAAGTAGTCTGGAAAGAAGCCCACATAATTGGATAAAATGGAGGAGAGGAGAACACTGTAAGCCGCTTGGGTTCACCATTGGAGAGAAAGGTGCAGTATAAATGAACAAACAAATAAATAAATGCTTAGGGCATTACAGAAAGAGTGCATGTAAGTAGCCACACATGCTGAATTGGCCTGTCAACCCCTATAAGAACTTCTGAACATGAAGATTCTGGAGATGGCAAAGCTATGTTAACTAAAAGCACTGAGGGAAGCAGCTACCTATCTCTTTAACATCATAAATCTATACTTTTTCTAAGCCTTAGACAGGAGTCCAGCCCCAGTAACAGGGTTATGATATCAGACAAGTATTACCAAGCTGCTTTTTCCATCTCTTTGTCCTTTTCCAAAAATAATAATAATGGATCTAGTCTCTGTTGATAGGTGTGACCCTGCCAGATGGGTATCAAATCATTACACAAACAAGTTCAAAAGAAACATTAGTACTCTAGGCTTCTCTTAGGTCAAGGGCCCAAATTACTGACTTTTTCACCACCATTCAAGGAGTAAGAGATAGGCTTGCCAAGTCCCACCAGGGGGTGGGTAAACCCCTGCCTGAGAGGCCCGTTACTCGACGCTAGCAAATCGGGCCCTGGGGGGAACTCCACCCCCTTCCGGCACACGTCCCCAATGTGATGATGTCACCCAGAGGTGACATCATCATGCTGGCCACGTTGGGGGCAGGATGCTCTATGATTTGAGGGAAAACTCTATGGATCTTGGGAAGCCTCATTTATACTTTTATTCTGTGCCTAGTGGTTTCACTTTGGAACAATTCCTTTCTGGTTCATTTTGTATCCATGTTGTATAATTGTATAATTGTACTGTATTATGGTATAAGTCAATTTGTTCCTCATTGTGTTTGACCTCTGAAGAAGGCCTAAACAGGCTGAAACGCATCAGGTCAAGTCCATTGGCCCTTGTGTGTATGATTTTGGCATTTTTATACGAGGTGTAATTGGGCCCTTACATGTTTTTTAATTCTTTACTAATAAATACATATATTTTTATATTATATACATTAAGTTTTAATTGTTGGCCCTCTACTCTATTTGACTTACCTCTTTAGGTTCTTGATCCTAGGTTTCAGGGTTATATTTGTTCCCCTTTTTTGTCCCTAGTTTGTTTCACATGTGTTAGGAGGCTTTTTTAAAAACTAGAGATAGGAAGGTGTTATGTAATAGTGGCTTTGGTACTGACATGGCCTTGAGCTATATCTGCTTTTGGGGACCAAAGGGTATTACTGAGGGCATGAGGATCTGCAACGATCAATTCGCATACTCTTTGTAGTCTTGCCTAAATTTAGCAGGGGGAAGCGGGATGATGCTGGGGGGAGATTTTGGGAATATCTCCGACCAGGGGTCTTGTTGTAGAAAAAGAGCTGCCGGAGCTCATTAGCATAACTCATTAGCATAACTTATTTGCATATGCCACGCCCCCTGACATCACCGGAAGTGACAGAAGGCCACACCCCCTGACATCCCCGGAAGTGTGTCAGAAGGCCCGGCTACTTACCCTCCTGCTTCATCCTCATTCCCAAACGAAATGAGGATCGAAGCAGAGGGCGAGGTAAAGAAGGGGGCGGGGCTTCACCACGTGACCGCCCCGCCCCCTAGAGGTTCTCTTCCGGAGCTCCGTACCTGAGAGCTCCCCCCCGACTAGAGCCCTGTCTCCGACTATTTCCCACATAAGTTATGCTTGGAAACCTTTAAAAGGTGCCTGAAGAGAGAGGGGAATTTTCAATATAGCCTACAAGCTTATAAAACCCTGCTTTCTTCTCAGGATGTTGGAAGTTGTGCTTCCACCAGTAAGGTGCTGCCTTCCTTCCTGAGTTGACTCTGACTGGGTGACCTAAGTAGGGCTACCAATCTGCAAGTGGGGCCTGGGGATCTCCCAGAATTACAACTGGTCTCCAGACTACAGAGGTCAGTTCCCCGGAGAAAACGGCTGCTTCGGATGGTTACGTCTGTGGCATTGTATCCCTCCCAAGCTCCCTCCCTTTCTCACACTCCATCCCCCCTCCCCAAATCTCCAAGAATTTGCTACCCCAGAGTTGGCAACCCTAGGCCTTAGGGTAAAATGTCTCCTTCTATTTCTGTCAGGACTGCTCCTTTCTCTTTATTTAAAAACTATATTGTTTGAAGTGCTTTAGCTCAAGACCAATGCTGTGAAATAACCTGACATACTTTGCACCCCGCAGATCCAAGTCCTGGGTGATCGCCTGTCTCACAGTTGGCCCTCCGAAATACAGAGCTGTGTCCTCTGCTAGGATCCCGCATTCCATGCAAGTGGCACCACCTTCAAGAGACATCCACAGATCCGGTCTAATTTCTTCATTGTCAAAGCGCTCCTTCAGGAAAGTCTGTTAAAGGATTGGAACATTTGAGAATCCAGGGGTTAACTCAGATAATTTCTGCTGCTTTAGAAAAGATGCTTAGGAAAATGTGATTTTTTTTTTAAAGTCCTTTTTTTGTACATGTGGCATATATTCTTGGAGTAGTTTAATTTAATCCTGTTTGCAGAATGGATACAAATTAATTTAAAAGATTGGATTCTATCAGCTTTGCTGCTAGAATAAGAGGGGAGGAAGGGCAATTTTGCTTTTCTTGTTGTAGACCTCTCCTATCTTTTGTATTGCTCACTTCGGTCCATCCCATGATGCCTAGCTCAGCCTTTAAAAAGGATCCAATGGGGTCCCCTTCTGCCTCTTTTGCCAATTGAAAAGCTGGCAGGATCCAACATAAAGGCTTGAAATTATCATACTGCAAAAGGAGCAGGAGTGTAGCTAAGCATCCTACCATTATAACGGCATAAAATCAAGCCCAATTTTGTTCTCCCTCCCAGGAAATTGCTGAGTCAGAGCAGTTTAAAAGAAATATGTTCACCTTGCAATTTTACAAATGTTGGTTCTGCACAGTAAACCTACATTTAATATTTTTATTTTGTTGTTTAAACTGGATCCAAAACTCGGGCTTATTGCACAGGCTGTCTTTGTTTCACTGGGTAAAAATCAGTTGAGCATTCAGTCAGTTACAGGACAAAGAAGGTCCTATTTTGGTTTCGTTTTGAAGTATTGGCTACTTCAGTGCAGTTCCTCAGTGGGCTGTTGAAGGCAGAAATAAAATCATTGCAGCAGCCCTCACTAGCTGCTCCATTTCTGCGAGGACATCAGTCCCGTGGGCATGGTCCACCCTGTCTCCAAGACTGGGCTGACAGCCCACAAGGGGCTCTGCTGCTGCAATGGTAGCAGGACAGCACACTACCTCTTCTGAGTGGCAGCGGCAGCCTGGTGCTCTTGCACTGACTCTCCTGCCTCTGAAGCCAGGAGGACTGAGTGCCACATATTCCACAGTAGCAGCAACATGATATGGTGCCACTGGATCACCCTGCACTTCCTGCTCCACTTTTGGGACTGGGTGGTCATATTCAGGGCTGGCTCATCTGCTAGGCAAACTAGGCATTCGCCTAGAGTGAGGGCTGGCCCTTAGGGTGCCAGCATGGCAGAGGGAGGCAGCAGCGCAGCCTGCAGGAGCCTAGTGCGCTCCCGGCACTAGGAGCCGGAGGAGCGCCCTCCATGGAGCCAGGTGCCGCAGCATCACCAGCAGCAGCAGGAGGAGGAGCCACTGCCTCCTCTCAGGATCTGCTTTCCTTTTCCCAGGCAAGTGCCCGGGGAGGAAAAAGCTGGTCCACAGAAGACATGCTGCTGGCCCTCATGGAGGGACAGGAGGGAGGGGGCGGCAAGGCGCCTTCTTCCTTGGCCACCGCCGGGGTGCCCTCTTGAGTCAGCCAGTGGCGGCAGCAGCAGGAGGAGAGTGGCTGGCCAACGAGTGCCGCCACGCCTGGAGTCTCCTCCGCGCCCGGCTAGGCAGGGCGAGTTCAGAGTGGCGGGTGTGTGTGCGCGTATGCTGGCCAGGGCCGGGGTGCCCTGCAGAGAGGGGGAGGGGAGGGGGCTGCTTCGCCCGGGGAAGAAGAGCTGGCCCAGCGTGGCAGAAGCATCAGGCGGGGGGGGGGCGCGCTGCCAAGGACTTCTGTCCCCAGCCCCCTCCCAGCCCTGCCCTGCAGGTGTCCTGACCACGCCGAGCCTCTGCCCGCCCCATCACAGTGGCGGGGACCCAGTCATTCTCCTCCCAGCCGGTCAGGTAGCGACGGGCTCCTTCCTCCTTCTTGGCTGGCCGGGCATGACGCGGGGTGGGTGGAGGGCTCCCGAAGATGGCCGGCCCAAGCCGGAGGCTGGCGAAAAGCGGGGGGCAGACAGGGGGAATGGGTGGGTAGACTCTGCGGTTGGCGGAGCGGGCCAGGGATGCAGGAGGGCACAAAAGCCCTCTCCAGACCCCCCCCCCAAGTCTGGTCTTACAGACCCATTGGGCTCCTTCTCTCCAGGCCCTGCCTGGAGGTTGGCAACCCCCGTAATTGCTGGGCATGCGGGCGAGGGCTGCCTAGGGCACAAAAAAGCCTGGAGCCAGCCCTGGTCTTATTGTAATGTTTAGAGAAGGCCAGCCCAGACCTGGTATGTTTGTGGCAAGTGTCTGGGAAAGGTGCATTTGCTGAATTTCTGCCTGGACAAATCTTTCAAGCCCAAAGCTGGAAAACCAAGACAACCATAATATGAAAGACTGCAGAATGTGCTTCCTGCTTACAGGACATGGATGTTAAACTTAACTTACAATTTCCATGCTATTTGCAGATAAGGTTTATTTATTTATTTAATGACATTTATACCCCGCCCTCCCCACAATTTTTAAGTGGCTTAACTCTTCCCAACAGTTTTGATTGTAGAATATTTTTTAATTCTTGCTTTCTCTATCTGCATTCTGTATGCCTAAATCAATCTACCACAGGTATCTAGTATCTGGTATTTTTATCATATCCTTCTCCATGTATAGTCCACACCAAAATCTATTTTGATTACCTTCAAACTCTGAGTCAAGTAGCAATTTAGACCAGAGAAACCTGGGTCACAGATGCACTGTTTTTTCAGGCAGTCTCCATGGCCTCTGCAGTTATCTACACAGCCAGGTCCCAGGTAGAAATTGTCAATTGCCCACTGTAAGTCAGAATACTTCTGATAGAATCTAAACCGAACTGGGCTATGTTGAAAAAAAGAAAGAGAGAAGATGGGGAGAAATAAGTATATCCATGAGGTACATATATCTGTAGGGCTTACACGACGTGGTTTGTTGCAGGTGGAATGGTATGGTACAATGTTTCTTAATAACTCCTTAAACTTATTTTATTTCTCCTGTTTGTATGCTGTCCTTTCACCCCTCAAGATACCTTAAGGTGTCTCACTTAAAAACAGTACAATAATTTGAACCACTGTAACTCAAGTTTGGCAGATTAATAATGAGTATGACATTTTTACACACACTGCTGCAACAGTGATAAAATTACAGCTGACTTATGAGCAACTTTTACACTAACATGTTGTAAAACTGAGGAACTGATGGTCAATTCATATGAGTGACAAACTCAGTCTCGTGCTGGGGTCAGGTGGTTTTTCATACTTACTTTCCCACGAGGCTCTCAGGGAGCGGGTAAGTTATTCTTTTCCAGCCTTTTGTTGGAAAGAAGACAGATGGTTGGGAAACACCCCCAGAACATTTAGGGTCAGCGGGTAAGCACTGAGGGATTAGGTAGCTCCAGCTTACTCCAAAATCGGTGGAATACTGCACGTGTACGTGGTTCTGGGCAATTTTTTCTGAAGTTTTACATCCAACAGAAATCTAATACACATAAAAGGAGATTATTTTTTCAAACAAGAATCGTAACACTGGCATGACATGTACATTTTAAGACATCTGTTGTTCTAAGAATGAAGCTGAGGCACGAGGAGCTGAGGCACGAGGAGGCATGTGGCTGGCATGACTAGACGCCAAGGCGCACGGAACGCTGTTACCTTCCCACCAAAGCAGTACCTATTTATCTACTTGCAATTTCTTGCTTTCAAACTGCTAAGTTGGCAGGAGCTGGGACCAGAGACAGGGGCTCACTCGGTCATGCGGCACTCGAGTCTCAAACTGCTGAACTACTGACCTTCCGATCTGCAGTTTAGCGTCTTAACCACTTGAGCCACCACGGGGTATAAATAACAAGTAAATAAAGTTATCAGGCTGCCTTTCTCAGGCCAAACCAGACATGCTCTGGGAATTGTGTGTGTGGAGCTCCCACCAGTTTTTAAACTTGGTTATGAGGTGTGCAGGTTTCCTGTGCTTCAGTTCTATATGACTGCAAAACATGCATCTACAAGCATACTTCACCAGTTTAGGGACTAAACACAACACTTACGAAACCTCCTCTCAAAAAGAAGGTATAATTTGGGCTTCCGGTCTGGCTCCCGCGCATGGCGGACGCTTCCTCGGGTCGCTCCCGAGGTGGAGGAGGGAATCCGCGCGAGCGGAGACCCGAACGAGCCCCTCAGAAGAGAGGAGCTCGGATCCGGGGCGCTTTAGGGCGCACTAGGGGGGAGTCGCTCTTTCGACCGAGAGGTCAGAGAGCGAGGCTCCCGCCATGCCCTGCCCCAATGGACCTTGCTGCGTGAGCGACCCCGAATGGGGTTTAGCGGAGCCACCAGACGTCACCGAGTGATAAAGCGACCATCCGCAAAAGTGGAAAAGAAAAAGAAAAGATCGGCTTAACTGTGAGTTGTCAAAATGCAGAGAAAAAGAACTGAAAATTGTTTTCCCCCCCCTCCCAGCGAAAAAGGCGAAGAGGTTAATCCTCCATCTATACAAGCGAAAAAGAAAAGGGGGGGGGATGAATTGAGCGGACAGTGATGTTTTCCTTTGATGTATTTGAAAGCGAGAAACTTGTCTCTCTGGAGCACATTTTAAGAACTTTCTAAAAGTAAACAAAAAAGAAAAGATGTCGGAGCTGGGCAAAAGCGAGCGGAGAAGGAGGGAGGGACTTCCGTCTGGGCGTTTGTTTGTGTGCAAGAGCCGGCTGTTGAATGTTTGGACTGTTTATGGCTGTGAATCCGACGGGGGTTTTGCAAAAAAGATAAGTTGGAATTGTGACAGCGAGAAGTGCCTGTAAGCGCTTATAAGTCAACAATTGCGAGGAGGACCCATAGAGAGTCTGGGAGCGAATATAAAAGCGAAAATGAAATTGATACCATTCTCGAAAATGGGGACCTCCGGGGCATGAAAGGAAGAGGATTTATAGTACATGAACTGAGCGTATTAACAACAACCCGAAGGAGGATCTAACAAGCTGGAAGGAGAAGACAACAGGGACAACAGAGGAAGCTCCTCCACGTCAGCGATAGTAAAAGTACCCAGCACGCAAAGAAGCGGTTCTGGATGTGCACAGAAGAGACCCTTTTTATTAACAGAATCTCAAAGGAACATTACTAACATACTAACAGAGAATACATGTAACAGGACTAAGAAAAGAAGTTTGGCAACACACAGAAGAAGCCCAAGAAGATTAATTGGACATTACTAACAGTTTAATTTACCAGTTTATATATCACTCAGCTTTCTCTTCCTCCCACTGTCTACCCCTCCCTTTTTTTCTTTTAAGCGAAATACCTCCCCTTTTTAGGGGAGCCAATAAAACCTTTATTAAAAAAAAAAGAAGGTATAATTTGGTGGGAGAAAAGTTTGTGCAGGAACAGTACTCCAAAATCTTGCCCACATCTGCTGTGCAACTGGGCCAAGGAATGGTGAAGACTGAAGAACTACGGGAGGGTAGACTGCAGGGACTAAGGCACTTGATGAGCCCAATGATCTGCAAAGAAAACCCTGTGCAGATGTGCTTTGATGTATATAGGATAAAATCTGACATGCCAGGAGCCTTTTAAGGGCCTAATGCTACCATCCATCTCAGACATGCAACACTGTTCAATGAAACCTGCAGTAGTATGTTCCAAAAGGACACAGATAATTTATTTATTTTATTTATATCCAACCCCCTGTTCAATTCAGGGTGAGCCTAGAGTGTTTGTCCAGCCACTGCTTAAAGACTGCTAGTGAGGGGAAGCTCAACAGCTCCCTAGGCAGCTGATTCCACTGTTGCACAACTCTTGCTGTAGAGACGTTTTTCCTAATATACAGCTGTGGTACCTTCCCACCTGTAATTTAAATCCATTATTGCAAGTCCTATCCTCTGCTGTCAAAAGGAACAGCTTCCTGCCATCCTCTAAGTGACAGCCCTTCAAATATTTAAAGAAAGCAATCATGTCCCCCTTAACCACCTCCAGACTAAACATTCCCAAGTCTCTCAACTTTTCCTTATAGGGCTTGGTTTCCAGGCCCTGGTTGAGGCTAGGCAGATGTCTTTCAGGCCGGGAACTACCAGAAGGTGTTGGTCTGTAGAGCACAAGGCTCTCTGGGGCAGATAGGGGGAGGGATGGTCCCGTAGGTATGTGAAGAGGACAAATTTCTTCATAATATTTTTAGCCTCAATGAACCATCTTCCTGAAGTTCAATGAAGTAAGCTAAATACAGATTCTTTCTACATTTCTGTATTATCTCATCTTCTAGTTTCCTTCCATTTGTGTATGAAATACTAAACATGCATAGAGTACTGCTGCACCCTACTGCCATAATTAAACTAATATGCAAAGAACACATTCTATTTCCTTAGGTTTGGAACAGTTGTATTATGTAGTAAGCAATGGCAGAATCCAACCAAACTTCCTCGTTATAATCTTCATGCTCTGGGTCCTGGGTATCTCAACGAGCAGTTTTGTCTATATGAACCTCTTGTATCTGCCAATCAAATTCTGCTCTACATATCCTCATTGAAGAATGCTAGATTAGGGCCAAACTAGATCTGATGTTGAGATATCTGTGTTGCTGCTTTAGTTACTTCAGTTTTATTGTACATATCATAACATTTCTTTTAAATTTATTGAGAACCCAAATGACTGAAACTGTTGTTGTGGCTTCAAATACATTCCAAATTATGTATCTCAAAAAGGATATTGCAGCACTGGAAAAATGTAGAGGAGAGCAACCAACACAATTAAAGGACAGAAGCACCTATCCCATGAGAAAAGGCTAAAGAGTCTGCGGCTTTTCAGTTAAAAAAAAAAAAGCAACTAAGGGGTGACATGTTTGAGGTTTATAAAATAACATATGGGGTGTAGAAAGTAAATGGAGAGAATGTTTTCTCCCATAATAGTAGAACTTGAGAACACTGAACGAAATTGATGGACAACAGATGCAGGAAGGACAAAGGAAATACCTCTGTATTAAATGAGTAATTACATGTCGGAATTCAGTGACAATGGATGCAATGACAGCTATGAGCACACAAGGCTTTAAAAGGGGATCAGACAGATCCATGCAGAATAGGTCCACCACTGGCTACTAGCCATTGTCACCAAGGCAATCTCCAAAGTCAGAAGTTAGCAAACCTCTAAATACTAGTGGCAGGAGGCAACATCAAGTGAAGACCTTGGCCTCCATGTTCTCCAAGGCAACTGGTTGGCCAGTGTGTGAAACATGATGGTAGACCACTGGTTTGATCCAGAAGGGTGGTTCTTACATTCTTATTTTAAAGAGTATCCTGATATGACCATTGCAGCAACTTCTGTTGTTCACCAGTAATTACAGAGGCTACTCCATTGAGCAGAAATCAGCAGTACAGGAACTGAAATTCATACTTTTCAGTTTTCTACCCTTAGAAAGTGGTTTACCAGTTCTGCAGTTTAAATAGTGCATCTATAAGCTTTAGAAATCAAATTTGCTACCTTGAACTGCATAATCCAGTCTTCTGTTGGAGTTAGATCATGCGTGACAGCGTAAACTTCCCTGCCATCATGACTGCCACACATCATGACACCATCAGGAGAGTCACAAAACCTTTCAATCGAACAGTCGTCATGGAACAGCCAATGCTCATTCACTTAAGAAAACAACATTCTCATCAGTACTTTTAAAAACTGCAGCATTTGAGAATTAAAATTGCTGACTGTGTTAACGCTTGAAGACAATTACAAGATTGTTGAACCTTTAATAAATCATTAATGAATTATAATGAAATAATTATTCACAGGGGTCATTTTGTAGAAAAAGAGCCGCAGGAGCTCATTAGCACCAACATGTGATTAGCATACCTAATGAGCTAGTAGCATAATAACTAATTAGCATATGCCACACCCCCTGACATCACCGGAAGTGATGTCAGAAGGGGAAGCAAAAAGGGGGGGAAGGCATCTTCAAAAGCCTCCCCTTCCCCAGCCTTCTCTTTTCACTTCCCCCTGTTCCCCCGCTGGCCTTGGCAGGCTGGCTGGAAAAGGGGAGGCTTTTGAAGTCCCCCCCCTTTGCTTTTCCTGTCGGCCTCCCAAGGCGAGCAGGGGGGGGGGAAGTGAAGAGAGAAGGGGTTTAAACCCCTTCTCTCTGTGATCTCTCCATTCTATTCTATGGCCCATAGAACAGAATGGAGAGATTGTGCCGCTGCTGCCGCACAACTCCAGAGAGAACGGGTTTTAAAACTTTAAACCCCTTCTCGCACCGCAGTGGTGGCACAATCTTTCCATTGTATTCTATGGGGCCATAGAATACAATGGAGAGATCGCGCTGCTACTGCAGTGCGACTCTAGACAGAAGGAGCTTGGGGGCAGGAAGCTGGGGGCTACGGCGCTGGGCCGAGAAATGCAGCGGCGGCAGGAGGGGGGGCAGCTTCTGAAGGCCTTTCCCAGGCCATGCGCTCTGGAGCTGAGCCCGAGAAACGTGGTGGCGGCGGGGGGGCAGCGGCGGGGGGGAGGGAAATGCGGTGGTGGTGGCGGGGGGGCAGCTTCTGTAGGCCTTTTTCAGGCCCTGCACTCCGGAGCTGGGCCCAAGAAATGTGGCGGTGGGGGAAGGGGGCGGCCTCTGTAGGCCTTTCTCAGGCCCTGCGCTCCGGCGCCGGACCCGAGAAATGCGGTGGTGGTGGCAGTGGGGCAGCTTCTGTAGGCCTTTTTCAGGCCCTGCACTCCGGAGCTGGGCCCAAGAAATGTGGCGGTGGGGGAAGGGGGCGGCCTCTGTAGGCCTTTCTCAGGCCCTGCGCTCCGGCGCCGGACCCGAGAAATGCGGTGGTGGTGGCAGTGGGGCAGCTTCTGTAGGCCTTTTTCAGGCCCTGCACTCCGGAGCTGGGCCCAAGAAATGTGGCGGTGGGGGAAGGCAGTGGTGGCAGGGGGTGGCAGCCTCTGAAGGCCTTTTTCAGGCCCGGCACTCTAGTGCCGGGCCTGAGAAACACAGGGGGGCGGCGATCTCTGAAGGCCTTTCTCAGGCCCTGTGCTCCAGTGCCGACCCAAGAAACGTGGTGGCGGGGGGACGGGGGGTGGACTGCAGCAGCCTCGGCAGGCCTTTCTCAGGCCCTGCAATCCAGCGCTGGGTCTGAGAAATGTGGCGGCGGCAGGAAGGCAGGCGCCCGGCCTCGGCAGGCCTTTCTGCGGGCCTTAACTTACCTTCCTTCTGTCTCCTCGTGGCCCGACTAATGGCTGATGGGAGCAGGGGCAGGGCTTGGTCATGTGCTCGCCCCCTGAGCTCCTCACTCTCGGAGCGCCGCGAGTGAGGAGCGTGCTCCAGGGCCAACCGACCCCTGGTTATTCCAAGCGAAAGCAAAAACTATGATTGTATAATTTTTTTAGAAGTTTGCATTATAACAGAATCAATTTTTTCCCCCTATGTCTTGTTCTGGAGTTAGCAGCTTTGTTTTGGGCAGTGCTCTTGTGGTTTAAACAGGCAATTCTGAAGGTGAAGCTTTTCCTGCAGCTGATTAAGGCATATAAATGTTGGCAGGAGGGGGGGAAAACCCACTGACATGCTTATTAGGATTTCATCTGAGGGACTCCTACCTGTTGTCCGGTCTTCCATGAACATATCAAAAGCTATCCTTCCCACGGGTCCTGCATCTGCAGGCGAGCGTTCATGTTGTGGCAGTGGGACACTGCTGAAAGTGTCTAACATCACTGTCCTCTGATCAGCTGACCCTGATATCAGTACGTTGTCAATAGCCCAGTCATTCTGATCAAGACCATCGTGCTTGGGCTGCCACCATCGGAAACGGGTCCCCACTTCTTTGGCATCAGGAGGAAGGAGAATGTTCACAAAACTAAAAAGCAGCAATTTAGAGAGGCACCGGAACATAAAGAGAGAGTCAAGTTAAATGATTGCTCTGTGCATTGCTGTAATAATGTGCAAAGACGATTCATACAGTGGACACATTTTCTCTGCTAAGTTACTATGACAAGGGATTCAGTCCTGAATTAGCTTTTGCCATATAGCAGAACCAACCTGTTTTTTACAAATGTGTTGTTACTAGGCCCTACTGAAATTCTTTGGAATTTTCTTTTCACGTATACCATTTGTTATTATAGTTCACACTGGCATTATAATAAGGTTTTATCTGTTATCCCAAAAGAGCCTGCTGGAAGCATAGAGACAATGTCTAGAGTAGGGCCACAACCAGTGTTCCCTCTAAGCTGAGTTAGTGTGAGCTGGCTCACAGTTTTTTAGCCTCCGGCTCACACATTTTGGTCTTAGCTCAGGAAGGATGGCTCCAAAGCAAACTAATGTATGCAGTAGCCAAACAGCTCGCTCACAACTTTAATGCCAGTAGCTCACAAAGTAGAATTTTTGCTCACAAGACTCCACAGCTTAGAGGGGACATCAGCCACAACCCTGAAACTCTCATGCCACAAATGCTTTCCTCTTGACTCAAGGAAGAGAAGGTGTAGAGGGAAGCACAGATGCAGCCACAAGGCAGTTATGACCTCTCCTTAGGCCTTAGCCTGCGATGCTGTCTGAGCTGCTCAGTCTTCAATCCTTTTCACCAAAAGAACAACAAATGTTTACATGTTCTTGGCAAGAAATTGGCCAGCCAACTGTCATAACAAGAGGAACAGACTAGACAGAACCTGTAACTATTCCCTGAGAAGGCAGGAAAAGATGGGCTGTAGAGAGGAAGTGTGCAGGGCCTTCCAATGAAGTCTCAACCAACTTAAAAGCGAGAGAGAGAACCTGCCTCCTAATGGAGGGACAGGAGGGCATTCCTTGGTCTGGAGAGTGACAGGTAGAAGAAGGAATGATCCTAACAACAGGGCTGTACCAACATGTGATGAATGTGTGCACAAAGGGGTGGGGCCAGCCCACTGCAATAGGGGTGAGGCCAGCATGCTGACTCCCATACACCCCTCTAGGCACATTGGTGCTATACACCAATACATGGCCTAGTTCCTCCCAACTGCTTTTTTTAATTAGAATTTGTTTACTGCTTTTCACTATAAACTACAAACTAAACAAACTATAAATTCCTATCAACGGCTGTCCAACCTACTGAAGTGAAGCACATCCCTCAAAACCTTCCAAAGTAAAGTAATGAAAACTTATAGTCAAGACTGAGTCTGTAAGAGCAACAAGAATATACGTATTACCCAGGCTTGCTGAACTGGTCATAAAAAATTTCCATTAAGATGGTCCAGGTAATGCCTCCATTCACAGAGTACTCAAGGAGAACTCCTTGGTTACGACTGTTGGGAGAAATCAGACATCCATACATAAAATAGAACTGGATGAATTCTGCATTAGTGAGGTTTAAATCCACTGTAACCAACAATCGGCTGCATCCCGAAAGAAAGAAAGAAAGAAAGAAAGAAAGAAAGAAAGAAAGAAAGAAAGAAAGAAAGAAAGAAAGAAAGAAAGAAAGAAAGAAAGAAAGAAAGAAAAGCACTATTATGACTTCTAGGAGAAAATAATACTTGTTGTTTGTTTAGTTTTTTGGAAAGCCCAAATTACTTAAAAACCTTTTCTGTTGGGAAACCTTTTGGGAAAATGACTATTCTCAAAGGCAAAACCCAGGCCTCAAAGACATGATATACATAGATAGAAAGAAAAGATGTGTGTGTGTGTGTTGCTTACAATTTTGCTGTATGTGCAGGGTCAGATACAAGATTCTGTCTACAGTGAAGAATAGGTTGGCAGTAAATATGACTGTACTGAAAACCAGAAACAAAGCCCAACTGCACACACTGTTCTCTTCTATGCACATAGTTTATTTTCTGTGGATCCCAGCCCATGATTTGAATCAGAAGAATCTAACCTGCGTGAAACAAATAGTAACTCGACCTTTAAAGAGCAAATTACTGTATTTTAGAAATACATATCTAGAGCCTGAACAATAGATATTTCGCCATCATTACCACTGACTACCTTGCTTGTCTGATGATCACTTAGGGTGGCCATGAAGACCTAAAAGCTGCCATCTACACATTAGTTTTAACCAGCATTAAGCTGGTTCATTTGCCCAGCTCACACCAGTACCTTTCCCCTCTCTCCTTCTTCTTTCCAGTTAGAAATTAGGTCCCATTACCCTTCGCTTATAAGCGCAGACATGTGAGAAAGCTTTCTTCCGCAGACTAGGATTCTAAATTTGGATTAAATTTTGGTTTAGAATCCTAGTTTGGGGGGGGGGGGACTAATTCCAGTTGACCTGAGTATCTGGATTCATATTTCATGGGTAATTGGAGATCCTGTGTGGGAGAAGGGGAGGGCAAAGGAGGGAGCAGCGAGAGGCAGACACGAGCTCGGCAACAAGCTTGGCTCACGCATATCCTAGTTTTATGTCAGTGAGAAGTGAAGGTCAGTGGGTTGGATCCTGTTGATCATTTTCACTAACAGAATTCACTTCTGTTAGCAAAATGGATCTCCCTTGCCACCCCCTCCAGGTGCAGCGCACTGATCTCCTCAAAATGCTGCTCCCAGGGTTCAAAGGACCCCCATGAAGTACATGGGGGGCAAACTGGGAGGCAGGATCAGCAAAAACCACCCTGTTTCCATTAGCAGAAATGGATGGTGGTAAATCTTCCTGTGGCTTAACTACAGTTAAGGGGACCATTCATGTAAACCAGGGTTCCAAACTGGCTTTAAATTCTGGTTAAGAAGGAACCTTGGCTCACCTTAACCCTGGTTAATATTACTGTTGTTATTGTAGTTAACACCAGGTGAGAGTTCCAGAAATAAGACAAAGGGGGAGGAGCACACCAGCTTCTGATGATTTCGCTGTAATTATGCAATTGGGAATGCTACATCTGTAAAGGGCCAGAAACTGTTCAGAGCACCACAGATTTACAACATAACTTCAACACATTGTTAGATTACTATGTGCTGCCTTTTGAATTTGTTTCCCCACTGCCAGAACATGCCCAATGGCTGGGTGAAGAGGCCCTAATTAATGATGGGTGAAAACAGATTTTAGAACTGACAAATCCTCTGTTTCCCAGGTGTTTGAATTTCCAAGATTCTGCATTCTATTTCTCCTTTGCTTGGGTTGCATGTCAAAATTATTTAAAAACAACAACAACTAGTATGAACGGCAGATATACCAACCCCACTAAAATGAAGAGCCATCCCAGAAGCCACAGCGCCACAGACAGTGCTCAGTTTCCCACCGTTGACTGTTAGCCAGTTCTGATTGGATGGTGCACGGTTGAAGTTGTCCTTAAGTTGGGTAGGGAGAGCTACCTCAGGCTCATCACAGTATAGCCCACCCCAATTTTCATCACACCTGCAATTAAAAACAAACAACTCAGTGGAACAGATATTCTATAAGCATCCTACGTAGGGTGTGTGTTCCCTCTATAATGCCATGCGTGCCTCTTTCTCATTGATAAAGAAGTCTGAAGAATTTAGATGAGGAACAGTACATTCTTCCCTCCCCCTACTATTGGGAGACACCTGTGCATCCTGCTGTCAGATTCCCTCTGCCTGTTTTCCCACTCACCTGTGCTTCCCCTTCTCACTCAGAGGACGCAGGCGGAAGAGGGCCTGGAGTCACCCCCCCAGTGCAGTTCGAGAGAGACCAGCATAAAGCCAGACGCGGGGGCCAGAAATGCTGAAGATGAGAGGACCAATGTGTTCTTCCCTCTCTCCACTATTGGGAGGCACCTGTGTGTCCTGCTGGTGGATTCCTTCCGCCACTCACCTGCGCTCCCCCTTCTTGCTTGGAGGACACAGGCTGAAGAGGGCCCAGAGTTGCCCCCCAGTGCAGTTCTGGAGAGACCAGCATAAGGCCAGACACAGCAACCAGAGGTTGTACCAAGGGTGGTGAACGACAGATGCTGAATTAAGGGCAGCGTCGCCCTTAATGTGGCCCTTAATGAAGGACTGCAACTAAAGGTAGTTTTTATCTTGAGAGCTCTTGAGGTTTTTGACTCTGCTTTACTAGTTACAGTCTAGGGATCAGATTGATCACAACTCCATAAAAGCATTACAGTGGTAAGGATATAGATATATTGTCTAGAAAACTTTCTTGAAGCCAGCAATACCTTTTAATCTTAGGGATAAATTGTTAAAGGCTTAACGAATTATTATTGCTGCTGAACATGGCTGAGTAAATGAGTAGTTGCTGAGAAAGACTGTAGGAATATTAGCTATCCCCAGAGTGAATGGAACATTGTATGTTAATCTGACTAATTGGTTGTTTTTGGAAGAAAGCTTATATGCTGGTTTGCTGCTGCAAGACAAAAGCTGCTACTTACTGGCTGGAATTCCTGATAGCTCTTGAAATTACACCTGGTAATTAATTATTGCTGTTAGTTGTGAATTGTAATGGAGTCATGTGTTAGAAGTGATATTGGCCATGCAACTACCTGCTTTTATTTGATTAGATAGCTCATTCTGGGTTATCTTAGGCAGGAGTTATGAAGCCTGTGGCAGAACAGGCCTGCTATGGCCTGCAGGCCCTATTCCGCCCTGCCCTCCAAGGTTTTTCTCAACACCTGGAGTGGCCTCTCTCTCTCTCTGGTAACTCACCACCACCTGACCTTTGTAAGGAATTGCCCACTGGGAGGGTCAGGACTTCCAGCTTCCCTTCCAGTTCTAAGGCCTTGCCTCTGTGTCTCCTGCTATCCAGTGCCTGGTCACCATGGGGACAGGTTACGGCCTTGCGTGCCTAGAGGAATAGCAACTTGACAACTGCCTGCCTTCCCCCTGAGACTCAATTTAAACCAGCATGTCTGAGATGGTGGAAGTCTATATGGTACAGGGAACCACACCCAGCATCAAAAATTATAAAGTATTTATTTAAATGTTTACAAGCATACTTTTCAGCAAAGCACCAGCTAGAGCAAGGTGTCCAAAAGAAATGGATAAAACGCAAACCCTCTGTCCCTCTCTCTATACATGCCCTATCAGGTGTTAAAATATAGGACAGGCCCCGCTAGTTTAGGTAGTTACAAATCCCTTCCAAGAGGAGAATAATGTAAGCTGTTTTGCTCCCCACTGTGGAGAAAGGTAGAGCATAAATGAAGTCAGTAAATAGTAAATGAAGATGGGAGGCAAATAAAAGGTAGGTTGCTGAATGGCTCAGGAGAAAATGAGGCAAGTAAAGGGGAGAGGATATGCCATGGGGAGGGGGATAGAAGGGAAAGTGAGACCCCCCTGCACAAGTCCTTGAGGGTTCCCTACCAAGTAAGTGGGCCTGACTGAGTGACCGGTGGCATACAACTGGGCTACAGTTTTCCTAGGCAGAGGCTGCGGGGTGGTGGACAAGAAGAGCAGACAAAGGTAGGTTTGCTGATGGGTGGAAAGGAGATAGGTTTCCCAACTCCAGGTTAGGAAATTTCTAGAGATTAGGGGGTTGAAGCCTGGGGAGGGTGGGGTTTGAGGAGGGCAGGGACCTCACGGGAGTATAATGCCATAGACAAGGGATGTCAAACATAAGGCCCAGGGGCCAGAACCAGCCCATCCAGGGCTCTTATGTGGCCCGTGAGCAATTGGTGCACGGGAGGAAGTGCTGGAGGGAGTAGGCGGAGCAACTCTATTGTGGCTTCAACATGGCAGAACAGCCTCATCTGCAGCAGTCAAGCATTGTGTGGACATCTGCCCAGTGCTGCACTCCTGCCTCTCCAGTCTGTCTATGTGGGGTTTCCTTTGCACCCCCCTCCCTATCCATGGGGCCTTGATACACCACCTTGGAACTTACTAGCTGCTGTCCTTTATACAGTTTCTATCTCTGGTACCTGGCATTATGTTTTATGGCACACATGGCTCGGCCCAACAAAGTGACATTTCTGTCAGATCTGGCCCTCGTAACAAATGAGTTTGACACCTCTGCCATTTCCTCCAGGGGACTGGAGATCACCTGGAATTACAACTGCTCTCCAGATGACAGAGATAAGTTCTTCTGGAGAAAATGGCTGCTTTGGGGGGTAGATCCTGTGGCATCATATCCTGCTGATGTCGCTTCCCTTCCCAAACCTTGTCCTTCCAAGGCTCCACCCCCAAATTTCCAGGAGTTTCCCAATTTGAAGCTGGCAACCCAAAGGGGAACTGATCTCTGTAGCTGGGAGATGCATTGTGATTCCAACAGATCTCATCTCCAGGTTGGTAACCCTAGAATGAGAGGAGGAAGCAGGAAAAGTGGAGAGGCTATGGGGGCTTTCAAGAAAGAGGAAATGGGGGGGAGGGGGAACAGAGATCTCTCCAACAAGTCCTTGTTGGTTCCCACTTGTCTACATCTATATCTAAAATCAGGTAATTGCATATTTATTCATTCAGGTAGTCATATATTTACATTTACATATTTATGTAGAGAACAAAGTTAGAGCCCAATGGCACCTTTAAGACCAACAACATTTTATTCAAGGTGTGAGCTTTTGTGTGCACGCACACTTTGTCAGACCAACACAGCTGCCCACCTTGATCTATACATATGTATATTTATTCATATATATTTATATAGACACTGCAAATATTCTTTGTTCACTGATTCTGATATTCACACAAGTTGATATTAAGAAAGGCATAATTGACTATGACAGAAAGAATACAGCCCTTTTTCTTTTCGTTTTCTTTTTTTGCATAATAAGTCAATGTTAAAAAGAAAAACTGAGATAGTAGGATGTATGAGGTGAACAGATAATAAAACTGAAGTAACTTTGGCTGCGGTCACACGGAGCATTAGCCACGCTACAGAGATGGAAGATAGGCAGATTTTCCGGGTGCAATCAAACTGCAACATCTGGGAAGCGTAGAGCTCCCATGGCGAACCCGAGGCTTCCCACCGAAGATGCGCCATAAAAAACTAGTACCTCTGAGGTACTAGTTTCCGGAAATCATGGGGCAAGGGCGGGCGTCTGATCACGTTTCCGGTGGTAGCTCGTGGCATCCGGCGCCTGCCCATGTCCTGTCGCAAAAAGGTGGGGTTTTTTCAAGTCTCCACGGGATGCGCACAAGCACCTAACGGTGCATGCGCACAGTTCAGTTTTAAAAAAACAACAACCCCCGCTGTGCCGTTTCTTTGCTGCAACGCAGGATTGACGTATGATCAGCACCTCCCCCTGAACCATGGGACATCGGTGGGACATTTGATCCGGCGGCCGCGCGGTAGTTCACTCCGGGGAAAACAGCCATGCCTCCCCCCGCGATATCCGGCCCGTGTGACCGGGGCCCCAGTATCATTTCTTGGCCTTTTGGCTATGATCAAGTGTGTGTAACTTTGTATTCACACAAACACCAGGTAATTTGTTGCCAACAAGTGAGTTTCTGCTATTCAACAAGGTCTTTAAAACTTTAAAACTTTGAGGAGAAAAGCTTTATTTTCAGTTTCTGCTTAAACACTCAAGCATAGGTTTCTGAATTTCACTGACACGTAAAGTTTAGAAAGTAGGAACATACAACCAAGTTTCCAAAATCCTTCTTTATACAGGAATCAGGGATCACTCCTCTCTTCTAGAAGCTTTCCCCCTTCTTAACTGAGCAGAGATCACTTCTCTTTAGTCTCTCAACAGAATTTCATTCAAACAGCTTGTCATTCAAAGGTTCTCAGACTCTTAGGCATTAACCCTTGACAGTCCATCACAAAGAAGAAGGAGAATGGATTTATACCCCGCCCTTCACTATCCAAAGGAGTCTCAGAGTGCTTACAATCCCTTTCCCTCCCCCTCCCCACAACAGACACCTTGTGAGGTAGGTGGGGCTGAGAGAGCTCTCTCAAGAACTGCCA
Organism: Gekko japonicus; assembly: GCF_001447785.1. Taxonomy (NCBI): domain Eukaryota; kingdom Metazoa; phylum Chordata; class Lepidosauria; order Squamata; family Gekkonidae; genus Gekko; species Gekko japonicus. Next base: position 1,897,692 of record NW_015168652.1, on the reverse strand, counting down.
TTGAGAGAACAGCTCTGAACAAATTTATGACTGACTCAAGATCACACCAGCAGCTGCATGTGGAGGACTGGGAAATCAAACCCAGTTCTCCCAGATCAGAGTCCACATTCCTAACAACTACACCAAACAAGCCCCTTACTAAGAACAACTGTTTATATTTATGCAAGGCAGTGGAGAAATCTCTAAAAATTGGGTAGATGCAAATGTAGCACTTATTCCAAAAGAAGGTAAAGATCTTTTCAAAATATCATCTTATAGACCTATTTTGCTCCTTTATTCTGATTATAAGATTGTAGCAACTATTCTGGCAGACAGACTAAATAAAATAGTAGGCAACTATATAGGTCTGTATCGGATCAGATAGGCTTTTAAAAAAGGGATTCAGTGTCTTGGAATGTCAGAGGGTTGAAACTTAATAAATTTTGCTAAGGTAAGACATATTCCTGGAATATTTGTTGTTGAAGCAGAGAAAGCATTTGATAGAATTGATTGGTCCTTTATGAATGTGGCCCTGTCTGTCTTTGGTGTTGATAGCATATTTTGTAATTGGATCAATCTACTATATACAGCACCAAGAGCCAGCTCCTCACCCTTTTTTGAATTAGGAAAGGGCGTAAGACAGGGTTGCCTGCTTTTTCCATTACTGTTTAATCTAGCTACTGCAGTTTTCGCAATACCTGTACACCAACACCAGGGCATTCAAGACATCAATTTTCATGAGAATACTACAGGATGCTTCTGCATGCTGATGATATTGTATTTATAATATAAGACCCAAAGAACTTAGTGCAGAACTTAAATCAATGAATAATCAATTTTGGGGCAGTTTCTGGATATAAAGTTAACAATACTAAATCAGTATTAATGGATGTTGAGTTAACAGACGATGATAAACAATCCACTGCTGAAATAATTAGCGGATTATGGAAGAACAAAAGGATAAGGTACTCATGTATTTTTATTTCAAACAATCTTGGTTCCATGACGGAGCAAAACGTAAGCCCAGTCATTAAATAGGTGGAAAATGAATTAAAGAATGTAGACCTAACGTGCATGACTGAGACCTGGGTGCAAGATGGGGAGACAGTATCTCTCTCCCAGTTGGCTCCTTGCAGGTTCTTGGCCCTTCACCAATCGTGGACTAGGGGGCAGGAGGAAGGAGTGGCTTTATTCATTCGGGAGGCTTACTCCTTCAAAGTGCTTCTGCCGACAAGGATCATGGGCATTGAGTGTGTTGGCTTAGTGTGGGAAGCCAGGGAGAGTGTGGCGATTTGGCTGGTTTACTGACCACCCAATGCATCGGCCGATAGCCTACCATCCCTGAGGCTGAGGTGGCGGTCAAAGCCATGAAGAGAGAGTACTATGTGGCTGCAATTGTGGCTGCAAGCTCACGCCTAGCCCAATTGTTTAGAACAATTCGGTCCATTACTGATTTGCCCCAAGGCAAACCAATTGCTAGGGAACTAGCTATTGGCTGTGAGGCTTTTGCGAAATATTTTGCAGATAAAGTCTTGTCGCACCGCCATGACCTCCCCACTACAGTTAATACAGTGAGTGAGTGAGCTCGAGGCTCCATGCACGTCTTCTGGTCAAGTTATGGATCATTTTGGTCCGCTCAGCCTAGAGGAAGTCGACAAATACTGTTTGTAAGTTGTGTTTTTTCATACGTTCTCCCAAAAACTCCAATCACCACCCTCGGCAAAAAAGAGGCATAATCAAAGCGTTAGTAGACCGTGCAAGACGGATATGTGAACCACACTTTCTAAGTAATAAGATTTATGCTGCAAAATGGCCATCAGTTTACAAAATTGTACCCGTGTCACAAGGGTGGACAGGGAGGAAAAAACTGGCCCAGGAAAAGGACCCACCCCCCAAAGGAAGGGGGGAGAAAGAGCCTACCCCACCACCCCCAAGTGGATTGGCTGACCATCTTCTTCACCATGTGGAGCTTGGCTGGGCCACATACCTCCTTCTCTGTTCAGCATGGAGCTTGGCTAGACCAAATGCCTCTTTCACCCCCTGGCACAAGTCTCATCCAGGCTGTGCGCTTCCTTCCCTGCCTGGCTCCAGGCACAGGCTGCAAGTTACAGCTGCCACTCACCGCACACAAAGTGAATGCTGCTGGCTTGCAGTGGCAATCACTCGCCATGGGTGAGATGAGACCCACCTCTCACTTGGAAATGGGGTGGCCTTGGAGGAGGAGGGGAGGAGATCAGCCCACTGGGACTTTTTCGGACGTCCTTAATGGCCAATCTTCCCTTGCCTTGGCAGCTCTTCAGCATTTGGAAAGAGAGTAAATGTTTCTCACCTGCATACTTGAAACCACCAACTAGAATTTGAATTAAATTCCACAGCAGTGCTACTGTTTCCCATGGCGGACCGCAATATGGTGGTGGAAAGTGCTGGCAAGTCACAGCTGACTTATGGTGACCTCGTAGGGTTTTCAAAGCATGAGATGTTCAGAGGTGGTTTGCCATTGCCTGCCTCCATTTCGTGCCCCTGCTATTCCTTGGAGGTCTCCCATCAAAATACCAGCTAGGGCTGACCCTGCTTAGCTCCAGAGAGCTGATGAGATTTGTCTAACCTGGGCTAGCCGGGTCAAGCAGGGATTGCAATACTTACACACAATTCCCCTGAGTGCACCTCCCATGGCCACTGCACATATCTATGCAGCCATCACCAAGATAGACATTATCGATGGCCCACGTTTGTTGCTTATCAAATGGAGCTGGCTGGTGCCACCGGAAACGAGTTGCCTGGGATCTTGAGAGAAAATGGAGAGAAGGGAAAGTAATGCTTCCAGAGTCAGTACACGAGTTATCCACCTCTAGCTCCTGATAACTCCATTTACCAAGCAATTAAATACATGTTCATAATTTAAACAGCAGATGGCAGCATTAAATTCCATGCTACTTTCATCATACAAGTGGGAAAGATCACCACTGCATCCAGTTAGGCAGGCAAGAAAATCTTAAGTGAAAATAAGTATGCTTTGAAGATAGGAAGATACACTAGATACGGCGCTGTGTACTTATTCATCTCTCCACTGTGTACTCTGTACACTCTGTACTTATTCATCTCTTCACTTACTCATGTCTAAAGTATAAAGTATTTTAGGTTTATACAACAAAAGAGTATAGCACATGGGTATGGCCAGGCAGTTAAATCCTGCTCCCTCCTCCCCATCTACCTCATTGTTCTCTGTGGCTTTTCTATGTGCTTTTTCCCCTACACAAACAGGTGGCTATGTGAAAAGCTTGGGTTCTTCACAAAAGCGCACAGGGCTCTTCCACAGCTCACAGGCATTTCATGGGGGCTTGCGGAGGAGAACTCCCCAGCAGATTGTATCCCCAGTTTGGACTGAGGAATCTATTCCATATGTCCACCTTGTTAAGCTTGAAACTCACTAACAGTGTGCTGAGGAAGAAGAGCATATTAAAATAGTTACATTTTGTGTATGTTTGTTGATTAAGGCTTTTTTAAATATAGGGATTACAGTGGTGCTCTTTCATTTTAGGATGATAGAAAACCACTGAAAAAGCTTTTTGTGGAGCACTGATTACTGTTACAACATTACAGGCATTTTTCTGACAGTAGCCTCAAAAGAAGAATGGAATAAGGTTTTCCCCGACCATATACAACTATCCTGTATTTATGGAGAGGCAGCTGCTTTCCCACTGTCCACAGTGGAGATCAGCATGGAGAATGGGTGGGAAAAAAATATGGCTTTTCATCCAGCCCTTCAGCTGCATTGCATTGCAAATATTTGTTGGGAGGCTCAGGGAAGCAGGTGGTGTGGTGGCATCATGCCCTGACCAGCAGCATTGACTCCGACCAGAAGTGACACATTGCCATTCTGAATTACTCATGTAGCTGCCTTACACTGAGTCAGGCCATTGGTCTATAGTTTGTTCCGACTGGTAGCAGCTCTCCGGGGCCTTAGTTGGAGGCCTTTCATATCGCCTGCCACCTGATCCCTCTCACTGGAGATGCTGGGAATTGAACCTGAGATCTTCTGCACACAAAGCAGTTCCTCTACCAGGGAGCCAAAGGCTCCTCCCCTATTTATGGCCTGCCATACAATTTCTAAACCCAGATGTAGCCTTCAAGCTGAAAAATTTGCCCACTCTGGCCTAGAGAACTCGGAGCTTGATTCAGCCAAGCTCATGAGATGTGAAACAATTTTGTATAATGATAATGCTCTACTTTTCATTCAACTTGTTTCTTTTAATCTGAAGCATTTTAAAATATTAAGACAATAATTTTGCTCATTTCCAATAAATATTAATTTAAAACATTTTTACCTCAAGTAAATGTCCAAAAATAAGTGACAGTAGTGCAGATGAAAAGCAAATGCAGAAAACGTTGGAATATGCAAGGTCTATAGTGCAGCCCTATGAAGCTCATCTTACAGGGGGACAGCGGAAGGACGTGTGGTTAGCATAGCTAGATTAGGGACTGCCCACTATTTCAGATTGTGTCCTTGCTGTCTCCTGATTGGCTCTTCTGGAGACTTCCTGCTCCTGCAGAGCTTCCTGTTCTTGTTGTTCCTCCTTAACAGTTAACCTGGTTAGTTTAGGCTTTCTCTCTTTATGTACTATAACAGTTTGTTCTTCTTTAATAAACCTACTTATTTTTCTATAAACAGTCAGTGCTCCACTTCCTTTGCATATTTAAACTCTGCCAACAGAAAATATAACTGTATAATGCCTGTATAGCATTATACAGCCTGAATAGCAATGGTTAGTCAATTTTAAATTCTATTAGACATAAAATCTATTATGTCCAAAAATTTAAAGATACATTAAATGCAATTTACCTGGTATAAGAAGGAAGTGGTAAAGTAATCCTTGTCCATTTGTTGAAAGTATCTGACACCAGAATCCTCTGGAGGTGGTATTTGTTGCAGTCAACATTAGTGGGAAGACAGTCTCTCATCACTGGGTGCCATGTCAGGCCCAGGTCAACTGAATACTCTAGCTCAATAGCTTGAAAGAAGAAGAAAAAAATGAAATACATGAAAATAGTCAGTATAAAAATATTTTGATTCATATGTTCAAAAACTAAAGCTCACTGATATTATTAGCAAGTTACAAGTGAGATTCTATTTAAAAAATCATTTGAGTCAGGTATATGTACCCAGAGCCATATCCCAGTGTGCATTGCACTGCATTGCTTTCAAAGGCATGATCAAAGATCATTCAAAATGCCAGCAAAAGAATATTAAATCTAAGGGAGAAAGGGCATAATCTGGAGAACCAGGTTTGATTCCCTGCTCCTTCACATGAAGCCTGTTGAGTGACCTTCGGCCAGTGACAGTTCTCTCAGATGTTATGTAGTGGGTAGCCGCATGGATGAACGACAGACAACGACGTGGTACATCGCACGCTTTATTAGCACACAACAAAGACAAAAGACAAACGGCCGGCAGGCCAACTATATACACGCCTGGGGACCGCCCCTGGTCACCATTGGTGGGTTCAAATCTCCCGCCATGGATCCCATTGGTTCCCCAGTGGAGGGACTAGGATCCTAGTCCCCATTGTTGTTTTGGACTGAAGCTTGGGCGTGTGCGCTGACCTCCGGTGGCGG
>NW_015168652.1:1886862-1888086 GCF_001447785.1 Gekko japonicus | reverse complement strand
GGCTGCTTCGCGTCCTCCTAGTCCCTCGCGACGACCTGGCTCAGTTGCGGCTGAATCCCACCTTCGTCGCCACTGTTATGTAGTGGGTAGCCGCATGGATGAACGACAGACAACGACGTGGTACATCGCACGCTTTATTAGCACACAACAAAGACAAAAGACAAACGGCCGGCAGGCCAACTATATACACGCCTGGGGACCGCCCCTGGTCACCATTGGTGGGTTCAAATCTCCCGCCATGGATCCCATTGGTTCCCCAGTGGAGGGACTAGGATCCTAGTCCCCATTGTTGTTTTGGACTGAAGCTTGGGCGTGTGCGCTGACCTCCGGTGGCGGTCAGCGGACACTACATCAGAACTCTCAGCCTCACCAACCTCACAAGTTGGCTCTTATGGGGAGAGGAAGAGAAGGCAATTGCAAGTCACTTTGAGGCTCCTTAAGGTAGAGAATAGTGGGGCATGAAAACCAATTCTTATTCTTCTTCTGCCAGCAAAAAGGCTGAGTTAACAAGGGTTGCCGAAATCCAGGTGGGGCCTGGAGATCTCCCACTATTACAATTGATTTTCAGATGACAAAGATCTGTTCCCCTGGAGAAAATGGCTGCTTTGGAGAGTGGACTCTATAACATTATACCCTGCTGAGGTCTCTCACCACCCCAAACCCTGTCATCCCCAGGCTCCACCCCTAAAATCTCCAGTTATTTCCCAACCAGGAGATGGCAACCCTAAAGTTAACTCACATTATCCCTCTTGAAAGGTAGCTGGATTTGTGCCCTGAGTAGGGTTGCCAGCCCCCATGTCCGGGTGGGTGTTCCTCCACTCCTGGGGGCTCAAATCTGCCCCCAGCCAGCTGGCCACTGGGTGAAGCCCCACCCCAAGCCCTGCCCCCAAGCCTTGGCCACCCCTCTCCCTTCCTGCTAAAAGATTTAAAGGGCTTCAGCTGATCGGTGGGGAGCATGTGGCCCGTCGACCAGCTATAGGGCCCTTAAATTTTTTTAGCAGGAAGGGAGAGAGGCTGTCGCAGCGGCGGGGGGAGTGGTGTGTGCAGGGCTCCTTTCCCAGCAGCAATTTGCCACTTGGGATTCAGGCCTGCACCTCCACTCTGCTCATGAGTGGGATGGCAGTGTGTGGGCCTGAATCCCAAGTGGTGAATCACTGTTGGGAAAGAAGCTCCACATGCACACAGCCCCCCCCCCCCCCCTGGCTAAGGGGCCTTTTGACTGGG
>NW_015168652.1:1875416-1886840 GCF_001447785.1 Gekko japonicus | reverse complement strand
TCTTTCCCTGCTAAAAGATTTAAAGGGCCTGCCAGGTAGTTGGTGGGCCACGTGCTCCCCGTCGATCAGCTAAAGCCCTTTAACTCTTTTAGCAGGGAGGTAGGGGTGGCTGTGGCTTGGGGGCGGGGCTTGGGGGCATCCCTGCCCACCCCCAGAACACCTCTCAAATCCCCCCACCGGATTGACCAGGGGACCTAGCCCAGAGTGGAGACCAGCTGGGAGGAGAAATGACAACATGAAGGCACATCCCACCGAAAGTAATGCAGCACAAGCAGCATCTACACTGGAATGCACATTACTGTGGATGTTCTGTTTTGCTTTGTTTGCTTTGCTGTTTTGTTCTGCTTTGCTTTGTTTGCAATGGAATGGACACTTGGATGTGCATTCAGATGTGCATCTGAGTACTCATTTCATTGCTGTGTGGACAGGCCATGTGCACTGGGATGTGTATCCCATTTTTCTCCCTTTCTATGTGTAGAGAAAGCTGGACTCAGAGAACATGAATTTAAGTCCCCCCTCATGGTCTTGTAAGCTACAAGGAGGCCATTCCCCTTAAGACTTAAAGAATTTGCAGCTGCCTTGCGGACTCTCTTCATGGAACAAGTCACAAAGAGGAAGCTGTAGTCCTGATGCTTCAATCACACCATTCATCTGTGGGGGTTTTTTTCTTACCAGGTTTCATTTATTAATTTTCTTAAACCAAGGTAAAAGCAGATCTAAGTATTTTTTTTATCCATTCATAAACTCTAGACCATCTCTTTAAATGTAGAACCATTCTGGTTCTAACTTTAAATTTACATTTGTAATTTCCAAAATTAACTTCTGTATCCATTGCCAGTATTTTTGAATATTTGTGCAGCGCCATCACATATAAAAAAGTACCAATGTTAATTTTACGTTTCCAGCATTTATGATCATTTTTTAAAAAAACATTTGGCTATTTTTTCAGGCGGTTGCCATTCATCTGTGGTTTTAAACATGTGATGGGACAGTCCATATGCAGAGAGGTCTGACCCAGGAACTGGATGTCTCCTGTTCCAGATGGCTGTTCATAGAATCATAGAGTTGGAAGGGACCTCCAGGGTCATCTAGTCCAACCCCCTGCACAATGCAGGAAATTCACAACTACCCCCCCCCCCACATCCCCAGTGACCCCTGCTCCATGCCCAGAAGATGGCAAAAAAGCCTCCAGGATTCCTGGCCAAATTGGCCTGCAGAAAATTGCTTCCTGAACCCAAAATGGTGATTGGCATTTCCCTGGGCATGTAAGAAACGGCCACGAGAACTAAGCACTGATGCAACCCTTCCTGCCCTCCCTCTCATGATTTGCCTAAGTTCACAGAATCAGCATTGCTGTCAGATGGCCATCTAGCTTAGGCTGTTACACTCCTCCAAATGAGCAGGTTCGTAGCTTGGGTGTGCTGCTGGACCCAGGCCACCTATAAAGGGATCTATAAAGATTAATAAATACTTTCACCTTGCACCTCCCCCCCCCCCCAGACAGACAGCTGGCAGTGGTGGCAAGAGGCAACTTTCAACAGGTTCCGCTGGTGAGCCAGCTGTGGCCATTACTGGGCAGGAAACATTTTATCTACTTTAGGAATTTTCTTTAAATCTCATTTCAGTTTCTAATGTGCCATTCTGAAGTAATTGCCTGCAGTTATACATGGTCGAGGCCTCCGCAGGTCTCACATCAGCTGTATATCAATGTAACTTACACTTAGGAATACAGCTTCTAGTCTAAGGCAGGATTTTGGTTAGAAGAACCAGATCAATTTATGATGCACTGTAAAATGAAAAATGATGGAGAACCAATGTTAGAACAAGTGGTTTATGGTTGGAAACATCAAGCTATGTTGTCCTAGATTTGAGGTATGCAGAATAAAAAATCACACCCCTTCCTTGCAGTTGCTTCTACCTTCTATCTTTGTGGGAGCCCTGATGCACAGACAAAGGACTCATATTCAGGAGAGCTTCCTAATTTATTTAAATGAAAGGTCTACATGTCTTACTCTTGAAGTGAAGGGGTAATCATTTATGCATCAGTAAGTAACCCACTCAGGACCAGCATACAGAAAAACAGGAATAATACAGAAAGTATGTAGCTGATGTTGAGAATTTGGTGTACTCATTTTGTACACCTGGAACTGATAGGTCACATGGCGCCCATGTATAGCCTATAATACCCCCCCGTAAAACCTTAAAGTGTGCACTGCTGCCTCAAGAGAGCTTATATTGCATCATGTCTTTTTTCCCCCTTCTAGGATAACTGCTCTTTTGCATATTCCGTTTGTGATCTGGTTATGTACTGGGAAGCCTTCCAAATACATGGACCAATAGTCTATATCAGCACCTGGGGCATATAAACCTATCCCACTGAGTGAATTAACATGTTCATAAAGTTCTTGTAAGTTGCATTTTCTATACTACAAAGCACAGGTGGGAAAATGTGAGATATGCAAAGACTGAGCACATTGGCAGGTAGGTGACTTATACAGAAGCCTTTACCGTAGCAGGAATCAGTGACAGAGCAAGAAGCAGCAAAGTCTAATTGCAGGAAAGAATCCTCATTGACAACAATGTCGGTGGTTACAACATAGCGGGTGCTAGCTTTCTCAATGAAGACCAGGGCATCCCCTGTAGAACCACACACTGGCATCTTCGTTCCTCCAGGATGGAGAAGCCATTTCTTGCTATCCAGTGTACTGAAATCATCTTCCAAGACTGTGTTGCCAGAGATGTTTCCACCAATAAGAATCTAAAACATACAAAAATAAGAGTTTGCTTAATTTAGCGTCAATAAAGGTGAAAAGGATCCTGATAGGACAGTTGTTTGCAAGCATGCTCAAGGCTGGCAAGCCAGCATGGTGTGGTGGGTGGATTAGAATCTGGGAGACCAAGGTTCATATCCTCACTAAGCCATGGAAGCATGTTTGGTGACCTTGGGCCAGTCACACACTCTCAGCCTAACCTATTTCTCTGTTGTTGTTTTCTTTTGTTGGGAGGATAAAATGGATGAGGGCAGAATGATGATGTAAGCTGCTTTGGGTCCCCGTTGGATAAAAAAGTTGGGTATCTCTCCTTATATATAAAAAGTTTTCGTGTCCCTCTTGCCTCAACGTTCCACACGCTCCCACATCCTTTGGCTCCCTGAACTGTCACTCCCATGTTGTTCCAATCCAGTGCCTGCGTTGCTGCAGTCCCACTCACCACAGAAGTGGTGGCCAGCGTCACCGCCTCAGTGTGGTGCGAGACAATGAGTGGGAGGGACACTCTGCTGGCCCGACACTGAGAAGGCTGAGGCTTCCCCCCGCCCCCTCCTGGCTCGCCCGCCAAAGCCTCCTCGTTGCTTCTCCTGCCTGCCTACTGAAGCGGGCGAGCAGGAGAGGCCTCTCATAGCCCCCCTGTCCCCTCCTGGCCCGCCCGCCAAGGCAGGCGAGCCAGGAAAGGCCCAGGAGGGAGTGGGGAGGCATTTAAAAGCCTCCCCGTTGCATCTCCTGCCTACCCGCCAATATATTTCTTGATTTACACTTTATGGCCTTTTCAGAATTATATATAATGATATCCAATGACTTCTTCTTTTAGAACAATCATTCTTCATTCTTTTTAGACATCTCCTACCACATGTGGGAATTGTCTGCATCAGCACTTGGAGTCTTCCACTATGTATTAATAATTTTTCTAATCACTCTAAACAATTTTCAGGAGTAAGATGGCATTTCTGTTTTATCACAATTTTCTCTATGATTGGTAGAAAATGTGTCATCCTTTTTCTGAATATCTGAATTCAGCCTTTAAGTCTTTTACATTTGATGTTGTTTATAATCTTTGACCCTTCTTGTAATTAATCAATATTCTTTTGGAAGTCTAAAGCCTCATTTACATAGTTTTGTTCTACTTACTAAGAATGGTGGATGCCTTAGGGCCAAATCAAACTTGACGATTTTCACAGGTTGGGTGTTGCTTCCCCAACCTGACTTACAGACCATCGCCCACACGTCATGTTGCTGGGAATCAATTTCCCAAGTTTTCAGAGCCAGAATTCAGATCAGGACCATGGGATGGAGGGAGAAAATGCTCCAGCTGCCCCCCCTCTCATTTCTCCATCCTTAAAATGGGAAACGGGGGTGCTGTTTCTCTTGTTGGGGAGCTGCACATGTATGCCTTAAATTCAGCAGATTAGTTCCCATCCATGTATTGTGTGGCTGATGGTCTGAAGTCAGGCTAGCGAACCCAGATTCAGTGAAAGATCCATGGGGACTGAAAGATAATCTCATATATAATTGGTTATGTAACTTCTAGAATTCTTTTCTGCACTTAAGTATTCAAGGATTACAATAACTATTTTTGTTTATAAAGTATATTCTTACACTTGCTCAGAGCTGTAAAATGCTTCCAGGATTAAGTTAATAGCAGTCACTTTGTTGTTGCTGTGAAGCCTTAAATCTAATTTGCTGTTCCCCCCCCCACCAATCCCAAATAAATTATTTATCTTCTGAATCCAGTTTAATATTGTTTACTTTGACAACAGCTAATTAACAAAGAGTAACTATGAACCTTTTTCAGCGTTGTTTTCCCTTTAAGCAAAGGAAAGAAAATTATGTTTGTGTTCCTGGCATTTGTTTTTGCTGTGAATTTGATATCCAAATATTTTGGAAACTCTTAGCCAGAGGCAGATGGTTCAAACTTAAACATCAAATTACATAAATTATATTTTTAAAAGAAAGCCCTACACAACAGCAGGCTCATTCCACTGGTTTTATTCTGTTTTACACCACAATAGCTGTAGTCTTCCTTATAGACAGTGGAGCTCTTGGCATATTGTAACAGCTGTAAATATACACCTGCTTAATCCACTGTCAGTTCTGATGGCACCAACTCCATGGTAAGAAGAGTATTCATTCCAGCGTAATCAAAAATTGCCTGACTGGATTGTCAGAGATGACATTGTTGCATTGACCACTGGCTATTCATAACTGAATAAAGTCCACATTCATGGGGAGTAGGTATGCTGACCCTAGTACAGGAAACAGAGATCTGACCAGACAGAGAGTGTGAATGTGTGCAGGAATCTCCCAGCTACTACAGGACAGTTCACTGAAAAATGCAGAGGAAGGAATGGAGCAAAGGGAGCATTTCCTTTAATTTAAACAGAAGTCATAGTTTCCCTTTCAGAGGAAAGAAACTACTCATGATGGGGAAAAATGGTTTTTTACAGGTTTAAAATAAACAGGTTTTTGTGTTGTTGTTTTTTGAGGAAGGCATGGGCAGGTTGTTGTTCTTTTGAGGAAGGTACAGACAGTTCACCATTGGTGCATAAATACATGACAACATCATGTAGACACAAGGAATAACCTACATGAGTCAGATGGGTGAAACATGGAAAATCCTCTGCATGGAAGCAGCCTAGCACTGTTTCTCATTCACAGTTGCTTATCCAGCAGCAGACATGAGCATCATGCCTATATATAGTTTTTGATGAATTTGGGGTCATTCCCAACTCAGCTATTAGTATGAATCCAATCTAGCTTACCATGAAAAAGAAACATCAACCTGAACAACTAGGGTTGCCAGTTCCGCATTGGGAAGTACCTGAAGATTTTTTGGGTGGAGCCTGTGGAGGGTGGGGATTGGGGAGGGGACGGACTTCAGTGCGGTATAACACCACAGAGTCCACCCTCCAAAGTGGCCATTTTCTCAAGGTGAACTGATCTCTGTCGCCTGGAGATCAGTCGTAATCCCATGAGATCTCCAGGCACCACCTGGAGGTTGGCAACTCTAGGAACAATGCACTCACAATGTCTTCCTAAGGAGTAGAGGAACATCTTATGAGAAACATGGGACTGTCACTGAAAGTGGTATCATGTCAAGTTTACCCCTTCCCCTCCATAATACATGGTAAAACTTATCCTGCTTACTCACATCATTACATTGTACAGTTCCCAACTTCTGCTAGACAATGGCATGGCATGGGTGTAGAAAAATGAACAACATGATGACATCAGGATATGGGAAAGTTTTGCTGTCTTCAGCACTTTATGGAATTGTTTAATAATGAACTGCTCTTATATGATTTTATGTTGTTTTAACTATATTAATTGCACTGACTGTGAACTGCCCTGAGCCTGCATTGTGGGAGCTGCAATGTGATTAATAAATAAAATATATTACAGAGGGCAAGGAAGGAAACATGGTGAAGGAACATCATTTCTAGAGGTAGATTCAGAGTTATTATTATGTATAATTGAAATCATGAATCAGAAAGATACACAGTCCTGGGAAAACATAAGAACACAGTTATTATCCCATGAAGACTATCTATGTTCCAAAGCAGACAGTACAACATACCTGATCAATTACCCAGGGGCTATAAAAATGTCCATTCTCGGATGGTTGCCACCATCGCAAACGAGTAGAAGCAGAACGAGCTTTTAAGGGGATTTCTAAGGCAATGTAGCGTCCTACATTGCTTGAATTACTGAAGAGAAATTCCTGAAGAAGGTTCCAGGTGAGGCCTCCATTAAGAGAATACTGTAGCAACACAGGCTGACTTCTGGGGTCCGGTACTGCTTTACCACACCCCAGTCTCATGAAGAATTGCACGAACCTATAAAATTAGTAACAATGAAAACAACAGATTAATTCTTAGGAGAAACATTCTCTCTCTTTTTTATGCCCCCAAAGGGGATTTTTTATTTGCATTTTCTATAAACTACAAAGACTACAACTAAAAATTGGAAGGGGGATACTAGAACCCTAACACTATAACTATGGGAAATGGGAAGAGGACAAACTAATACATAGAAACTACTTGATGGGGAAAGGAAGCTACTATTCTAAACTATTTCATCTATTGGATTTGGGGAAAGGAAAGCGAATACATGTCACGATCTAATTAGCTAAAAGTAAGGTTTATTAGCCTAATGATACAAGTTTGGTATACAAGTTGGTTCATTACAGTATTACTTTAAGAATATGCATTTAATGGCTTAGCACAAATTCTGCCTTTAAGAACTATTGTTCTTGTTCTAGAGTCTTTTCTTCCTGTGTTTCTTCATTTTCTTGAGTTTGGGGGTGGCTACTCCTTTCTCCGATTCCGATGATTCTGGTGATGTGGAAGTAGTGCTTTTGGAATCCTGTGAGTAGGGTTCTTCTTCTTCCTCCTCCTCCTGATCTGGTTTTAAGTTCTTTTCTTTCTTCTTATATTTTGAGTTGAACATTTGATCCATAATTTTTTCTGCTTTTCGAACAGAGTCAATTTTGTATTTTTTATCCAGATAGTTGAAGCTCAGTCCTTCTGGGAATAACCATCTGTATGGTACTCCCTTTTTTTGCAGAGTGAGAGTAAGCATCCTGTATAATTTCCTCCGTTTTCTGACTTCAAAGGGGATGTCTTTTAGTATTTTTATCTCTTAATTCTTAATTTTTAAGGGTTTCCCATTGTGGATTTTAATACCAATTCTCTGGTAGATCGTTTCGTGAATTTTAAATAGGTGTCCCCTGGAAGTTTATTTTTCTTTATAAAATCCGGGTAAGTCCTGTAGGCCACATCCATCTCTTTCAATAGGTCTTCTTGTTTGTAATCCATTAATGGGGCCAAAGCCTTCACCAAAAGTTCTTTTAAATCCTCATTCTTCTCTTCAGGGATCCCATGGAAACAAAAAACATATAGATAATTCCAGCTGGAGCTGTATTAGTTGTGTTTTATCAGAGGATCTTTCCTTCTCTGCTTCATCTACTCTTTTGTTGATACTCTCAGTCTGTTTTCCCATTTTTTTTCAGCGTTTTTTCGGTTACTGAGGTTCTTTATCCATTTGATTCACTGTCCAGTTTGGTGTTGAGGTTAGTCATCTGTTCCATTAGGGGGCACAGTGCATTTGCTAGGAGAAACATTCTCTCCATTGAAAGACCAGGGAGATCCTTGAGGCTCTTCAAAAAAGGTTTTATCCTTACTTCTAGATAAATATGCAGCTTTAGCCTCACGATGAGAGAAATGGGTTTTCTTCTGAGTATAGGTAGCAAACGTTCTAATTTCACAGGTGAGATAAATGTATGTGTAGTTTGAGATAGCTTGAAGCCTTCCTCTTTTTAGGTCACAGTTAGTACAATAAATTGTGGTGATTATTATGTGTTTGGTCTATTCACTGAAGAAGCATCCTAAAGCTGAATAAGGCTATTTATTTGTCCCTCAGGCATTAGGAAGCAATCAATAAACAGATTTATTTATGTAATGTGGATTTCTGGAAATTTGACCATGGTCTTGAAATTCCACTATTTTTAAGTCCAGAAACACAGATGATAAACGACAGCACATAAAAGCCTGGCCTTAGGCTATAATAATTATTTTTATTGATATAAGGGAAAAATAAATCATAATCTCTCTGTTTTCCAGGATTTGTAATGTGCAAAAAATGAAAACAAAAGCATCCCAGCCTTTTAAAACAGAAGAAGATGAAACATTTCTGCGTGTGATATTATAAAACAAGATTTCTTCAATTACCCTGCATTAAAAACAAAATATGACTGTTTTATTGCATTAAATACAGGCTGCTAGATTATCCTAATCAGAAACAATACAGATAAGCAACTAAAGCTTCTTTCAGTTTTACAACATAAGAATAATATAAACTTGCATACTTAGAATATGTGCACACCTTTTCTCCTTCTGCATTTTTTCTACTCCTCTTCTTGGAGTGTATTCTACCCTTTTACTTTAACCCTGTTAGCAACATTAACCACAACTAAGCCTAAACCAGGGTCTTTCTTGGATTCTGTTAACAAGCTTCAAATCCTGGCTTTAAATTCTGGTTAGTCTTGCTGTAATGGATGGGCATGAACCTTGTAACAAACCTAAATTTGTGATGAAAATTGCCAGGTTCATGGTTCATGAACCAAGGGTCATGTGATCACACCCGCAATGAACCTCCAACGAACCTCCATGGTTCATGTTGAAGGTTCATGTGGCAGGCATGCTGGCGCCAATCAAGTAATCATCAAAGCAACAGGTTTCCCCCAGGATCTACACGCAGTGGGGAGGGCTCTCTTGGCCACAGGTAGATCCTGGCTGCCATGGTGGAGCCATTTAAACCCTCTGAATCTGCTTCCCCCCACTTCAAAGTGGGCTGATTCTGAGGTCCCCAATAAGAGACTGAGGCAGACTTCTTAATAATGATAATTGTTTACTAGCACACTTCACACAATAAACATACAACAACCACAACACACAAGAACTAGGAAATACAGAGAGAATAATTAAGCACAGTTGCAATTTGCAGGTAACGTTGGTTGATGCTTTGGGGTATAATTACCTGGCTGCTTCTGCGTGGCTCCAAACTTCAAGCGAAGGGGTAAGGATGGGGAGAAAATGGAAAAGAATAGCGAATGGACTCAGACCAGCTAAGACCACGTGCTAAGAAGTTCTAGCTGTGCACTGCTAGAACAAAGAGAGGGATGGGAAGGATTTGGGATAGAAAGCTGGATTGAAGGGTAAAGCAGGTTAAATAGAGGACGTAGTTTGAGAGCGCTGGGGGGTTTCAGGTAGAATGCTCAAGAGAGCGAACTGGAGGTGCGTTCCTGATTATATCAAACAGGGTCAGGGGAGGAGCTGGGGCCAGGAGACCTCCCCTGTGACGAGGCATTCTGTCATAGCCAAGAGGTCTGGGATTGGCTATTGTAATTTTCTGGGAGTGCTTGGAAACTGGAGGGCAATTTGAGATCTAGTGACTAACTCAATCAAGACACCTGGGCTAGGGGTATTCGCATGTAGATGTATGACTCATCGCCAGGAGGCCAGGTTGAATAGAGAGTCTTTGTGAGGACGTGCTGTCCGTTGGTGCGAGGGGGAGGGGGGGTTTCAGGTATGTGACCAGGTGGCTGGTTTGAAATGGAGTCTGCTGCTTTTGTGTGACCATGTGCTTGGAACAAAATGGAGTCTGCTGCTTGCTGTGGCCGTGTGCTTAGAACAACATTGCGTTTGCTGGACATGGGAACACCTCAGGAATAGCAACCATAAGAGGAAACAGTGTCTCTGTTATGTATCCTATTGGGAGCTCACAGCATGTCAGTTTCTGGCACAGTCTGTCATTGGCACACTTCATCAGGTACAGCGATGGCACACTTCATCAGGTACAGTAACTCAGTTCATAAAAACACCATGGCAGGCGTGCAGGCTTACACTTTCTGCTGGCCATGGCTTTCTCAGTCTGTGGGCTGCAGCCAGCAGAAAGGAGAGGGTGAAATGCCCCCTGGAAGGCACTTAACCTCTTAACCACTTCACCTCTTCCTTTCTGCTGGCCCAGCTGTCTCAGGTCCACTCATGCAACCCGTTTAAAGGGCTGCTCCAGACAGCCTGAGAAAGCTGGACCAGCGTAGAGAAGTCTCTCCACATTGGCTCAGCTGTCACTATTGGGCTCATTTATGCAGCCTGTTTAAAGAGGCTGTGTCAGGCAGCCTGAGGTGGGAGATCCCTCCTATTTTCACCTGGCCAAGGCTTGCCACAATCAAGAGAAAGCGAGAACCTTCCCGGGAGATCTCCTCCCCACTTTCTCCTGGCTGAGGCTTGCTGCAGCCAGGAGAAAGGGAGTCCTTTCCCAGGAGATCCCTGCCCCACTTTCTCCTGACAAAGGCTTGTTGCAGCCAGGAGAAAGGGAGACCCTTCCCGGGAGATTCCCTTCCCCTCCCTACTTTTTCCTGGCTGTGGCTTGGAAAGGAAGAAGGAAGTCCCTTCCAGAAGATTCCCCCCCCTTCTCCTGGCTAAGGCTCATCGCAACCAGTAGATAGGGAGACCCTTCCCTGAGATCTCCTCCCCACTTTCTCCTGGCTACGGCTTGCCACGGCCAGGAGAAAGACAACCCTAGGATCTGCATGTGGCAGGGTGGGCTCTCCTGGTTGCAGGAGATCTTGGTTGCTGTGGCTCCTCCTCCCCCGGCATGCTTTAAACTGTGCCACAGGAGAAGCAGCAGACCCCAGGATCTGCATGCAGTGGGAAGGGCTCTCCCAGATGCAGGCAGATCCTGGCTTCCATGGTGGAGCCATTTAAACCCTCTGGTCCTGCTCCCCACTGCTTCGAAGTGTGTGCGGGGGGAAAGTAGCAAAACCAGAAACTTAAATATGGGGTGAAGTGCCTCCCAAAGGCACAAGAACTTTGGTCTTAAAGATGTCACTGGTCTCCAACTTTGTTCTGCAGCTTAAGACCAACATGACTACCTATCAGAATCTATTTCCAGTTCCAGTTCACTTTGACCAATTCCCCACAAGCAGCTGTGCCACCCTCGCTCTTCTGTTTCCCCCACTTGCATTGGTCAATTTCACACTATTCGCTGCATGGGCGCATTTTGACCCGCAGCTCCCCTCGATCCCCCCCCCCCGCGTCTTCTTGCTCCTTTTTTTTTTAGATCAAAAAGACACAGGGGACATTTAGGGGTG
>NW_015168652.1:1816138-1875355 GCF_001447785.1 Gekko japonicus | reverse complement strand
AGCGAGGGCAGCACAGTTGCATGTGGGGAATCAGTCTTTGTCTTTTGCCAGCACCAGTTTAGTTCAAGGTTTCCTCCTGGTGTTGTTTTGTGGTTATGGACCTTCTGCATAGCCTCCTTCCTCTTTATAACACACAGCAGTCAGAATGGGGAATTCCACTGGAAGGGAAGATGTTTCAGAGTGTACAATCCCATAGTTTGATCAGAGCTAAGATTTCAGCCTTGCTATGTTTGCTCTATTCCCTTTACCTCTCTTGTTGTATTTTTTGTTCTAATTTCTATATGCATACAAATTTTCTCCTTTCAAGATCAATGGCACAAAATTTTAATTTGGTTTTAAAATAATGATGAGCTTGTGCCATTGCACACATACAACTTGATGGTATTTGTTTTTCAAAAAGAGATGGATTGAACTGTGAAATATCTGAGGCTCTCTGAGGTCACAACCTGCTATTAAAGAAGAGAAGAAGAAGAGATTGGATTTATACCCCGCCCTTCATTACCCAAAGGTGTCTCAGTAAGCAGAAAATTAGCAGATCAGAGGGAAACATTATAGTCTGGTTCTAGTCCAGCTGCTCCCAGACTGATTTTATATTTGTAGGCTGTGATCAGATGGCAGGCTTGGCATGGTCTAGCCATGCTTCTAATTTCTCCAGAGCTATTTGTTCCAGTGTGGGTGCAACCAGACCCATCACCCTTTTTTCTTTTAAAAAGTGTGCATGTGCAAAACTGCTTATTCACCAGGAGGGAATATGCGGTTATGCGCATATCACTAACTGTGAAAAAAAATGGCAGCCAGGGAGCAGAAGTCACAGACCTCACAAATGGCTTGAGCATGGAATGGAGCAATCAGACAACAGGAAATGTAAGGTGGTACAATTTGACCTGTAAATACCGGCCTTTGTCCAGTGTCCAGTGTCGGCAAAGTTGGTGAGGTCAGGGGGCCAATGACTGGGGAACGTCTGGATGTACATATTAAATCCATTAGGGACGACATCAGACTAAACAGCCCATCTGATTGCACCCAACAGATTTATTTATTTTTACATCAGAGAATATGTAAAAATATTATGGACAGATAATCTAAAGTGGTACAATCTATTCTCTCACATCTGGACTCTGTTGCCTCATTCCTACCTTATTCAGTTGCATGTGTAAATTGTTTCAGTATCCATACAGTGTCTTGGCAGATGGGAAGTCTTTTGTGATTACCTTATATTTCCAGCATAGTCTTCAGTGCTGAACAATATGTTGCTATGTTATAAAGTTATGATTGTTTTTACCCAAGTATCTCATGACTTTGAGAACAGTAAAACAGGCCCTTGCCCTTGATATATGTGATATTTTTGATTTTATTATGCTGTGTTCTGATATATGGGTGAAACTGTGATAGGTTGCCAAAGGGAGATGCTGAAAGAGCTGAAGGAATTTGAGTGCTCAAGAATATTGTTAGTTCTTATCACCATCACACATGCATTGTTCCTCGCAACATGGATCATATCAAACACTCTGCTCCAATGAAATTTATTATTGGTACAAGGAAAGCACATTGGGGAGCTATATGTAGCGGCCTGTCAGCTGGAATGGAGTAGATTTACTGCCAGTAAGCTTAGGAAATTTCTCCTGATACTTATATAGTAATACACAGAAGGTGAGACAAGTGGCCCTGTCTGTTTTAGAGGCATGCATGGCTTTTTATCTCCTTCCATTGTCATTGCTGGCAGTGCGGTAGTAAAGTTCTCTAAATATTTATTCATCTAAAAGGAAATACCTACAGATATCTTTTCAAAGAGAAGCTAAGCAACAATTCATCACCTAGCCTTGTGCACTTAGTTCTTGTAGAAAACAACAATAACCACACGGCCATATTTAAATAGCCAGCTTTATCAGCAAGATGTCTACTATTATTGTCTGGCAGCAAGTATATCCTAAAATACAATGTGTTACAAAAAAACCTGCCACATGCTCATTTCTCTCTAGCTATTAAATTTTTGCTCGTATAGAAAGATTTCCCAGTGTTTCTGAAATATGCTAAGCCCAAGGGCCTCATAAATTTCCAACGAAATTTCATGACTGGGAAGAGCAGCTCACCAAAATGCTTCTTCACAGGACCTATATTCTAATCTGGTGTATGGATGGAATTGTGGAGAGGGCCTTCTTGGCTGATGTTAGGGAGCCCAGGGAATGATGTAGACTAAGCAGATATTGTTAATGAAAAAGTAAAACACTTTGAATTATGCTCAGGCAACAATGGGAGTACTAATGGAAGGTCCCCTTTGTGAGGTGTGTTTTGCACTAGCTTTAACTTTTGAACAGCCTTCAAAAGCAATCCCATGCTGAGCATATTACAACACCATTGTGAATATGTACATGGGGAGGTTGAAAGCAACAATTCTTGGGGGGGGGTATAGAAGTCTTGAGGAGGCATACCCACGTCTGCCTCCTCAAAACTTCTATCCCGCGGAGAATCATAGCTTCTAGCTTCCCCCTGTCCACGCATGCCTCCACCTGTGCAAAAAGCTTTAGCAACTGCTCTGGTTTTGGCAGTGCTAATAGTTCTTTCATCTCCAACTCCATCCCCAAGAGCACATCAGGCAAAAGAGGCTCTGCCTCTGAGACCCCTGGTTGACACCCCAGTACAGCTGGGCACCAATGGGCTGGCAGGACGGGGGTCACTGGTGGGCTGGCAGGACAGGGGCCTGTGGATAGGGGGGTGGACTTCTCCCCCCCACAACAAGCACTCCTGCCCCCCAATCTCACCCTCACGGCATCGAGGGGGGTTTGACAATTATGTGGGAGTGTGTGGGTCCTCAGCCAAGGAACCCACTGACTGAACCCCTCTGCACTGGCTTGAGCAGAGGGACAGGTGGTGAGTCAGAGCTCTGAACCCAACAGACACCACCCCAGCCGGGGACAGGTGTTCAAAAATCCCACTGGGGGGGGAGTGTGTGGATCCTCAGCCGAGGAACCCACTGGCTGAATCCCTCTGCCTGCCTGTAGCAGAGAGACAGGTGCCTCAGAACCCTGAAGCACCAGCACTGTCCAGGGACTTCCAGTTCCTTCCCTCTGCTTCTAACAGTTAACTGCTCTGTCTCTGCCTAATCGCCAGCTGCAAAGTGAAAGCAGCTGAGTATGAGCTGCGGGCATAATATCTATTCTGCTCCCATAGAGCAGAATGGGAGCTCTCTTGTTGGCAGCCAGAGCTGCCTATCAAGCTTTGGAGGGCCACTACTGTTGTTTCCAGGGCTCTGGAAGGGCTCCAGAAGCCCCTCCCCTGCCTTGACAATTGGTTTATCAGTGCCAGCATGTCTGGCTCATGAACCGGCTTCATGCACTTCACAAACCTCTGGTTCATGGCCAGTTCATGGGAGACGCAATTGCATGAACTGAGGCTCGTGAACCATGAACCAGGTCTGGTTCATGAGCTGGTTCGTGCCCATCCCTAGTCAGAAGAGACAGGAGGAGAGGGAGGCAAGCAAACTGGGAAAGGCTGAGAGGATGCAGAGAAGGAAGGACAAGGAATGTAAAGAAGGAGCTGGGTCTTGGGGCAACAGGCAAGGTAAGATTACCATTCCTGGGCAGGCCTGGTAGAACTGCCACAAGGGAAAGCCACAGCTCAGTCGACTGAGGCTTTGAAGGGGCAAAGTAGGTGGGTGAAGGGAACTGTACTCGTGAGGAAGCCTGTGTGAACTTTGCTCAGTGCAATAAAGAGAAACTTAAGGAGCACAATTGTATCTGGGTGAGTCACTGCTGCCCATGGAAGACACTTATGATGTGTGGTGGAGCCGCACTGAGTTAAAAGGTTGCTTCTTTCTCACTAAATTAAATCAGACACAAGCGTCCCAACAGCTGAGTAATAGGTTTGGGAGTATTACACTGTTTAGGCATCTGTGTGTATAGATGCTAAATGGCATCAATTGTAAAAGTTTTGCTACTTTGAACTGACGTGATCTTTTAATCATTATTACCTGAGGGCGGGATCCTGGACAGAGTGCCCATGGGCACCATGGTGCCTGCCAGCACTTCTCCTGGTGTCTGCCAAATGTTTTTAGAAAGTGGGCAGGGCAAGGTGGGGCTCTTGGCCAGCAGGGCTTCGGATTGGCCCCTGGAGATCTGATTGGCTGTGCAGATGAAACAACCATTGCTTTGGCGGCAGCTGCCACCACAGCATGAGAATCTTCACTGTGTGACTGAAGGTAGGCTGTGTGTATGCAAGAGCATATTTTTAAGCAATAAATTCATTTTAAAAGGCATCCTGTTAAACAGTGCTTCTGCTTGAAAAGCTGAAGAATTACTTTTAGAGATATGCAGAACCTCACTCCCTGAGGCTCTGTAGTCGGCTGGCTTCTCCGCCTGTGACAGCCATTTTGTGGTTGGCTCTGCATCCTGTTGCAGATGGGGCTGTTTTAGGGCTCCCTTGATTTTGTTGTCTGTCTAGAGGCTGCCTGTCTTGTGTGGATTCATCTCCAGTAGGTAAATCAGAGCATCCATTCCTTCTCAAGGTGCAAGATTTGTATCCCTGAACTGCTATACCCTCTGATATTAGAATATAGTAAAAATTGATTTCTTTCTGCGGAATTAAAATCTGATAGTGGTCCTTTCCACATTTGCCTGCCACTCCAGATTTTCTCAGTGTTCGAGTCGAGGCAATTTAAGTCCACGGCAAAACAGCATCCAAATAACCAAGGGGCAACAGCAGGCTGAAACCGAGCTGACCCCTGAAGGGAGGTAATGTAATGCAGAAGTGGGGGGGGGGACTGGAATAAAAAGGTTGAACTCGATTTTAGTGCAGAATGGAAAAAAAACCCCACTGGATTAAAAAGAGGGTTGAATGTGATTTTAATGCAGAATTGTTTGGAGGACACTGCAGTGAACATGGATTAAAAGGAGTGTGCAGAAAGGGCCAATTTTTCTCCCATACTAGTAGTCCCCAAACTTTGAACTTAAGGTGACTGTGGCAGCATTTTGGATTAAGGGAGACGTGGCCATTTATGTTTAAGGTATATTGAATAGATGTATCAAAAGCAGACTTTGGTTTTTCCCCATGAAGCACTGCAGTATGTCCACTGCCTGCTTTTTAGCAGCAAAGTGGTGCCTGACTATGAACACGGTAAGCTCTTTTCATTTCAAACTAGTTCAGACTAGCTCTTTTTTTGGCTTAATCTTTCTAGACATGATCTCTTTCATCAAATATGTCATTTCCTGGCCCACAATGACAAAATGTAATATTTTACTTAAAAATGGCCTTTTAAAATAGCCATTGCTCTAATTAGCTGGTGATGGCTTAATTGGAATCTGTCAGTGAATTATTGTAAACAAACGTCTGCAATTCATTGCAAGCAAGCTTGGATATTTGGGAATTCAGAATGATGAATAAAAAGTTACACTGGCAATAAAGATCGCTGTTCCAGCTGTGATTCATGATGCAGCTTCCCTTAGCAGAGCACTTAGTGTGCAACTGATTTCAGTGTGATGAGATTAATATGTTATTTATCAAAACAAATGCGCCAGGCAAAATGCTTGCGGCTTCATTTTGCAGGCCACCTCAGTGGTGAGGATTAAGGCTACTATTTAAATCATATCAAAGGAACCGAGAACTTGAGACAGTTTGGTGCCAGAGGCAAAAAGTCCAAATGGCATGCATTCCACTGGTCTTCCTCATACTCCATGGTGGCAAAAGTATAATAAAGAACAAAACAATTTACCAGTCGCAGCTCTTTAACCTGCTGCCGGCAGGGAAATGTTTCATCCTGCATGGGCAGCTTTGATGGGGTGAGCCAAGAAACCCAAGCTCCAACAGCATTCAGTAGGGTTGCCAACCTTCAGGTGGGGCCTGGAGATCTCCCAGAATCACAACAGACTTCCAGGCTACAGAGATCAGTTCCCCTAGAGCAAATGGATGCTTTGGAGGGTGGACTCTATGCAATTGTCTCCTGCTGAGGTCCCTCCTCTCGAAACACAGCCCTCCCCAATATCCACCCCCCAGATCTCCAAATCAACCTGCAATGAATTCTAGCCCCAGCAGCTGGATGGTGCTGAAGGGATAGAAACAGATACTTGTGCATTCTAAGCTCTGTATAAATTCATTATTAACACTCTGGTGACACTGGACATAAGTGGCTGTTTGTGGTAGTGTGTCAAAAAGCAGTGCACATGGCAGTTTATGGCGACACGCTTGTGGACGCATCTCCCGAACCTCCCGGGGATGTGATCTGCACACCAGCAGAAGGGGGGGGGCGACTTGGCAAAAGGCTCCTAGCCATGGGGCTTTTGAGGGGTGGCCTCTTCGCCAGCACGATGCTGGGGAATTGAGGTGCTTCTCCGCCCAGACGGTCCTGCCGCTGAGTGTCCGTATGAAACTAGAGCCGCTGACCGGGACAAGTGTTGGAGATCGAGCGTTTTGAATGTATGCCGAGCGAGGTTGTATGACCAACAATGAACTGTGATTCAGGTTAAAGTGAAACAAGAACTTAAAAAGAAAACTACCCCCTGGTAACGGCGAAAAAAGCGAGTGGGGGAGGGCCCCCTCCCATACGCATGAACTAAACAACGAAATACTAAGGGGGGAGCGGAAGAAAAAGCGGTGAAATTTGTTTTGAGAGACTCATCAGAGTGTGGATAAGAGTATGGGCGTATTTCAGAGACTGTAGCAAGTTTTTATAAAAGTAAACAATCCATAAAGATGGCGGGGAAGAGGGCAGAGAAAGACAAACCAGCAAAAGTGAAACCAGCTGGGATTGCAAGCCCTCGACCGGAAGAGACCACTGAGCTTTCCAAAATGTTGGCAGAGTCCTTGCGCCCTCTGCTGGACCAGATGACTAATATCGAACAACAGCTGACGAATCTAAACCAGAATCTGGCAATTCAGCAGCTCCAACTGACTGAGACTTTAAAAATAATAGAGCAAATGGCTGAGAAGGTGAAGGAAATGGACGCCAATGCTAAAAAGGTCAAGAAAAAGGTGCAAAAGCTGGAAAAGAAACAAGCTTCGGAAGAATCACAACTTTTACAGCTGCAACTGGAGAAAGCAAATTTGGTCCTACGGTTCCAAGGGGTCCCAGAATTAAAAGTAGAGAATCTAAAGCAACTTCTGAGTGAAGCATTAGCCCCAGTTACAGATTTGAAAGCGGAGTATCTTGCAAGCGAAATGGATGAGGTCTATAGGTCCTATTCCATGTACACCAAAAAGAATAATCTGCCTGGGGAAATAGTGGCTAGATTCTCAAAGCGACATGTGAGGGATTCTATCCTGAAAGCAACAACAGGAACACCCTTGAAAATCGGAGACAACACCATCAGGATCCTAAAAGACATTCCATTTGAATTAAGGCAAAAGAGAAAGAAATATAAAGATTTAATCCTTTTTCTTCAAACAAATAGCATTGTCTACAGATGGTTAATTCCAGAAGGCATCATTTTCAAACTACACGATAAAAAAGAAAAGATTGACTCTGTTTCCAAAGCACGTGAGTTTCTGAGAGTGCAGCTGGGAGAGCCAGCCGAGGTCGAGAAGGAAGAAGATGACAGCAAATCCAGTGGCGAATTGGACTCGGTGTCTTCCGACAAGGATTCTCTTTCTGATAAGGGGGCAGCTGCCCCTAAGCATACATATAAATTGAGGATTAGAAAGATAAGACAAAATGAAGGCTGAAGGACTCTGAATTGTGCCTGTAAGCTTTAGTTTATGGTGGGATGCTCTGGGGGCACTCTTAAATGGTTAAAACATTGGATAAAAAGATTTAAAAACTTAGCATAGCCGACTATGTTCAAAGTGATGCTAGCAATTTAAGATTAACATTCATAAGCTGTTGTTATGATCTCCTATACTTGGGGTTTTAGTTAGTTGTGGTTTTCTTTCTTTTCTCCCTTGATGTAGTTACCCTTTCCCAATTTTTCATCGTAGTTTGTAGTGTATTAGAAAATGCAATAAAAAAATCCCCTTCGGGGGGCCAAAAAGAAAAAAAAAAGCAGTGCACATGGAACTCAGCATGTAATGTCCATGTCAGAACATGTTGTGGGGGGTTGGAACTCAAATTGAGCTATGTTGTTCCTGGAGGTAGCTGCAACGACATTACTTGGGCCAACATACACGGTACTCTCCAGTTCTTAAATCGTATAAGACAAGTTCCTACTTGCACTCTTGGAATAAGAGAAATGCACTATAACCTTATTCTAAAACCACAGATATTCTACTGTTGCAGCAAACGCTTGCAAACATAAAAAAATAAGTTACCTGGCTTGTGACAAATCCATGTCTCTTGTCATGAGCATGCGTAAGCCTTCTTCATTAAAAAAGAGATTGTTTCCTCCAGACATGATCCCACATTTCCTAGATGGTTTTCCACCACTCACCAGCAAAAATCTATCAGACTCTAGCTGACCTGAGAGCACAGGACATAGTTATTTAGGATTTACCCTGCAGCATTGCTACTAGAACAGTTAAGGGAGATAAATAAATTATTAGGTGTCAAACAAACAAATATTTGTACAAGAATTCTTCATCTCTAATATCTTTCATGGAAAACACCAAAACACCTAATTTAAATAAAATACACAAAATAATTAATGTTTTTCAATCTTCCAGGAAGATTCTGGTTATCTGCCAAATGCTTAGGGTTGCTAAATGTTACCTACCTTGCCGGCGGGGGACTCCTGCGTGGCTCTCGGTGTGTGCGCGCTGCATGCATGTCGCAGGGAAGTGACGTCATGATGCCGGGCACGCTGGGGGCGGGGCCACGACCATACAAGGGAAAACCATAGAGTTTTCCCTTGCATGGCCATGGCCCCACCCCCAGCGTGCCCGGCGTCATGACGTCACTTCCCTGTGACGTGCACGCTGGGGCGGGGTTCCCCCTGGGGCCCGATTCCCCGGCGTTGGGGAACGGGCCTCTGGGGTGGGGGGATTTCCGCCCCTCGAGGGGATTTGGCAGCCCTACAAATACTTCAAATTATGAATATTATGTCATGACAGAAGCAAGCATGTTTTGAATGGGGTTAAGGAAAAGACTGTGCATGGTTAGTGCTTTAAACTAAATCTTGCCTTTTGATAACTTTTTTCATAGATAATCTGACAAAATGCGCTTTGACTCATGAAAGCATATACTATGGAAAATTTTGTTGGTGTTTAAGCTGCTACGGGACTCAGATTTGTTCTGCTGCTACTACAGACTAACATGGTTAGCCACCATGTTTGAGATATATGACAATTTTGAATCTGTGGTCAGTTCTTTAATGTACAAGGTTGGATATTGCTTGAGCAGCCTGATCCTGAACACATATGAACACCTGAAACTGCCTTATACTAGTTCATCATTATCTACAGTATTCACATCACCAATACCTTGATGGCTTTTTTACTGGAGATGCTGGGGACTGAACCTGGTACCTTCTGCATGCCAAGCAGATATTCTACTACTATTCAGTTATGGCCCGTCCCTATTCAGTGCATGTTTACTCAGTTCTTCTGTATTCAATAGGTTTGTTCCCATGTAAGTATTCATAGGACTGTGGCTTTGTGTTTGAATCAGTTCCTTTGTATTCATTTAAAATACTTTAAACCCACTTTCCCCAAAAAACTGGGGTTAAGATGGCTTAAATCAATCATTAAAACAACAATAAAATATGTAACACTAAAAGCACGAGACAATGACTCAGTTCAAATACCACTAAAAGTCCTCACCGACAAAACAGCCATGTGGTTCTTTCTAAATATCTGCAGAGAAATGCCCACCTCATCTGCTCCTATTTCCCATTCCACATAGTGGGTGTAACAAGAGAAAAAGTGTATGCAATGGTGAAAGACATGCATGCTGCCCTGGATGCAGGGGTGGTGAAGAAAAATTCATCTAAATATAGTGCATGGATTCATATGAGGAGAGGTGGTCCTTCAGATACGTAAATCTCGGGTCATGAAGGGCTTTAAAAGTAGAAACGAGTACCTTAAATTAGGCAGCAAGCAGGTAACCAGTGCTTTAGATCAGTTCTGCAAATGGTGTGAAAGTTGCAGAAGATTGCTGGGAGCAAAAGAAATATTTGTACTATGAACTGAGTGGAACTTAGGATCCAGCCCAGAAAGAACCAGAAGAGAACTGAGGTGGTGCAGAGTGCAGGGGTGGCAGGATCGATTGCAATATGTTTTACTGAGGTAAATCAGATTAACATGTTAAAATGCTAATTTGGCCTTAACAGGCCTCTTGATAGGTGGCAATACAAAATATTATACAAAAACTGAAGCATAATAGTTGACAGTACAATCAGTCAAACCTACCTTCAAAATCATCCTTGAGAAAGTCAGGATTCTTGGTACATATTCTACAGGTTGGTCCAGAATAACTAGGATCACAGATGCATTTAGTTCCATTTATGCAACTACCATGACCATTACACATCTCCTCACACTGTGGCCCAATGTATACATTGTCAATGGCCCAGGTCACAGGCTGAGACCCAGCAGGATAGAAGCCCTGGTACCATCTGAATCGGACTAATCTGAAAGAAAGTAATATCTTTATATTACTTGCTATTTTACTGCATTATGTTGACTGCAATCTGCCCTGATGACAGTTCTGGGTATGTGAGTTGATCATACAAATGTATTTGCTTGCTTATTTATTCACAATATCCATATTCTGCTTCTCTAAAAAGTCTTGCCTAAGGAAATAGAAGTGATGCAGTATCAGTATGAGAAATTCAGATTACAAATTTAGAAAATTATGCAGTGAAATAACACAAACCAATCAACTTTCAACTCCAATGAAAAAAGTAAATGTATCACTCTATCTGACATACAGAAGCATTGCTCATGCAAGGCCTGTGCTATATCAGGCCAGCCATGTTTCCCCTCAGCTCTTCTAGCAGTGTTCTGTTACCCTGTAGCAACTTTATTGAGGACAGGACACTAGGGGAAGCTTTAATATGGCTCACAGGCTTGTTATCCCTATCTTGGGAATATACAAAGGGGCTGTGAAACAAGGCAAAGGAAGACCAAATGAAACGATTGCATGGAACCACCAAACAGTTACTATGGCTCAGCTGAGGATTAACATAAGATCGTTTTATACATATATTTCTGAATCAGTCAGAGTTGCAATGAGAAATACGGTTTCATTCATTTCTGTAGCTGAAGTTGGAGGACATGTAAGGAAGACATACCAGCAGGCATCCCTTCTAAAAGACAGGCAAATAAGGAAACAAAATCCAAACTGAAAGAATCTGGTGTGTGTTCAAATGGTTTTGATAGGTGATGAGGAACAGACTGGTCTGCATTTGGGTCTTTCCTCAAAAAAAAAAAATCATTAAAGACTGGGGGAAGAACTTACTGAGTTTGAGTTGGGAAACCAGAGGAACACAACAACAGGCTTTCCAGATATACAAGGGTTAACAATAATAAAAGATGCATGTTCATATTTAAAAATTAAATCATTTGTTTAATTATTCAACACCAGCATTTCCAGTTTCCTCATACAGCAGCATGAGGGGGCTGTTGCATTTTGCTATCAAATATGAGGTCGCTTGCCCAGTGGGATAACTTTCTCTTGTAAGCAGTCTCAAACTGCTTCTCACGATATGCCTTAAAGACATGGGATGCCTCCAATTGTCTAAAAAGATGCCCAAATGTCTTGCCTCAGAAATATACATGTTATGATCTGTGGCTTACAGAGGCTGCAGTTCTATACATACTGAATAAAACAGGACTTCCTTCTACGTTAACATGCATGGGATTGTAAGTCTTTTAATTCACAGATCTGCCTCCAGATCATTTAGATATGACATTTCCATGACATGTCAGAGCTGGTAGTTATTCAGAGGGTTGCATCCAGCGATCCACCAGTAGACAGTTATAATGGTCACAGATCTTTCCTGTGTTCTCCCCCCACCCAGCAGTCTTCAGGTGTCTAGTGTCAGTAGAGCTGGTGTGTGGAGAAGAAACAGAAAACATGGTTGCACTTATGTGTAACTGTTGTTCACTGAATGATCTTTAGTGCAGGCACAGATGGGACCACGCTTGTGCAGGCCAGCTGTGGAGAAATGCTTTCAAAGTTTCCTAGCTCTTCCCAAAAGGTTCGGAGCACTCCCCTTCCCCTCTGACATGAGCTGGCAATTCCCCTCTGAAACCAACACAAGATGGAGGCAGGGAGAGCATTCCCTCCCTCAGTCCTTCCTTCATCACCATGGAGGAGGACTCACACAGTAGAGGATCCCACAGCAGGGAAAGGAGAAAAGGATGCGTACTTGCACAGAAGACCACTTGATGAATACGAGTTACAGGTAAGTGCAACCCTTTTTTCATCACCATGGCTTCTGTGCATTCCCATATGGGAGAATAGCAAGCTCACTTACCAGAGGAGGTAGGCATGGGATCCTCAGCAAAACTATGATTGTAAGACTGGTTTTCCCACAGGCACATCACTCCTGGAATCCATGTTGACAGTTTAATACTCTATGAAGGTCGGCAGAGAGGACCAGGTGGCCACTTTGCATATGCTGTTCAAGGGCACATTACCCAGGAATGATGCTGAAGAAGACTGTGACCTTCCTGAGTGAGCTTTTAGAGGGAAGGAACAGTCAACCTTAGAGAGGGAGTAAGCTAGTTTGATTGTGGTGACCACGCAGCATGAGATGGTCTGGACAGAGACTGCCTGCTCTTTACGTGGACCAAAAACGGAAAACATTGGTGGAGCCACAGGGTATGGATACCATTGCCCCTGGACACAGGCCTGTGAAGCAGATCTGTGCCTCTTGGTTGCAGGAGGCTTGACACTTGGTGAGGGAGGTGGGGACACCTCAACACTTCATCATCAGATGATGGAGGACTCTCAGTAGGTCTCATGGTAGGAGAGGGTGTTTGTGGGGCATACTGGTGCCATGGGCCCAGTTCTAGAAGGCAATCCCCTTAGAGAGGATGGGTCAGTAGTAGCCTGATGCTTCAACATCTCCTTCTGTGGTGGTGGCTCCAAAGAGCTGCATGGTAGTGACAGCTGCCTTGGCCTAAGAAATGCTCCCAGTTCTGACCTTGATTCCAAGGGCACTGAACCCACTGACAGAGTGCAGGCCCTCTGCTCTGGTCCCAACTCCTTCCAACCTGGTTGGTCCTTGCCTGGAGTTCCCAAAGCTTTTTCCCTGAGGAAGGCTTTCGGGCAGGAAGCCCTTTTCTGATGAGCTTTTCGGATTTAAACGGCCAACAGATGGGGCTAGCCCTGACATTGTGGGACTCTCCCAGACATTTAGGAAACAGTCCTGATCACTGGACTAGGCCATTCTGGTCCCACATTCAGAACATATTTTGAACAGCACCTTGAGTGAAAATGAAAAGAACAACTGAACGATGAAGGGAAAGAAGTTTTGGATTGCTCCCCTTCTCTCAGTCCCAGCCACTACTGAACTCTCCCTTTTTTTTTTTTAGAGTTTCACCAATGAAAATTAAGTGTCGAGAAGAAAAATGGTCTGAGGTAGGTTCAAAGAGCCAAGAAGACAGTGTCCTGTCTTCATGGCAGTGAAGATAGGACTGAGGGAGGGAGCGCTGGTTTGGGTGGGAAATTGATGGCTTACATAGGAGGAGTGCTCTGAAACTTCTCGAAAGAAATAGAAAACATTGAAAACATTTCTCTGTGGCTGACTTGTGCAAGTGTGATCCCATGTATACTGCACAGAAGCCATGAGGATGAACAGGCTACTTCTGCCTCTTTTCCTGTTCTCCCCAAAATCAGTGCGGCTGTTAGTTTGCCTGGATACCATAATTGCAGAAATCATCTTTCACTTGGTTAAAAGCAGACTGTTGGGGGGAAAGGGAACCTGGGAAAGAATCATAGTCCTTATGCAAAGGGGTCACTGGATCTAACCCAGACAGTACTGGGTTGACGCCTGGTGAGGGAGATGGGGACACCTCAACGCTTCATCATCAGATGATGGAGGACTCTCAGTAGGTCTCATGGTAGGAGAGGGTGTTTGTGGGGCATACTGGTGCCATGGGCCCAGTTCTAGAAGGCAATCCCCTTAGAGATCAGTAGTAGCCTGATGCTTCAACTTCTCCTGCAGTGGTGGCTCCGAAGAGCTGCATGGTAGTGACAGCTGCCTTGGCCTAAGAAATGCTCCCAGTTCTGACCTTGATTCCAAGGGCACTGAACCCACTGAGAGAGTGCAGTACGGAGGGTAGAATGAGGGGGAACATCTTTGAGCCAGTTTATGTGTACAATGTATGTATTTATTTCATATGTAATTACTCCAAAAAGACATAATCTAACTATGTTAGAACAGCAATAAAATACTATTTTAAAATTAACAAAAATTAAAAAACAAAACTAATAGTCCAGTGAAAAAATGGAAAAGGTGCTTCTATAATAAAGTTCAGATTCAAAGAAATGGATTCAGTACCCCAAAATCCTTTAGAAAGCTGTGTCCAAACTGTTTACTATAAAAGCCAATACAGTTCTATCGTTTTTTCTTATGGCTATTATGGTTTTGGCATTTTAAGGCATTAGAACTATAGTTTTTTGTATATTAGAAGTAGATTAGATACCCCCAAATTGTTTAGAAAAAAAGAGTTTTCCAATTTTTACTCAACAGTGCCCAGGCATGTTACATTTTCCTCAAAATTTCACTAGAGTATAGCAGTATCCAGATATACAATACAAGGAACTCAAGAACTGTAAAAAAGTAAGGCAGAAATATACGTTTCCACTAGTCACTTAAAAATACAGATTTTCTGAGGTCTCTCAGGCCTAGGATGTTTAGGAATTTACAAAGCATTGCTAGGCAGTGCCTGACAACTAGAAGGAGGTCAATGAATAGAGATACTTGGGGGGAGGGGGGCTGTGATGCTGGCTGCGATGTCATGTGGCTTCTGGTTAAAAACCAGCAGTGACATAAGTAGCTCTAGGAATCACTGGAGACTCTATGGTAAAACTATAGAGTTTCCAGAGATTCCTAGAGCTACCCTATGTCATTTCCTATTTTTTTACTAGAGCTGAGGTGATACTGCAGATGGTTTCCCATTTAAAAAAAATGATTCTCCCACCACTGTTCTGAGCAGCAGCAGGCAATGGGAGTAGGGGGCAGTGGATCCCCTGTGCTGGCCAGGGCCTTGGCAGCCCTAGATTTAGAAGTCAAAGCAAGTTCCTTGAATTCAGTTTCAAAATAGATTAGTGCCTAACCAAGAAAGGTTAAACAGCAATGGTATTATATATAAGCAGTGGTTTGCCAGGCTGCTTCATTTTGGACCAAATTTCAACGCTATTTTCATCTATAGCACACTGCAATAGTCAAAATGTCAAGTTACCAGAGAAAGCATGTTAATGGCCAAGTCCTTAGACTCCACTTTGTTTCTGTGTTCATGGCAGAGGGTAACAGAAATTGAAACACAAATAAACTGTGCTATCCCATGGTTTAAATATCACCAATTATATCATTTATTGACCTCTAAACCAGTAAAAGCAGCATTGTCACGTCCATTATCTCTATTTGAACACATTCTTAAAGCACAATCTGGTTCATTAACAGGTCTTTTGTCTTGTATATACCGTTTATTAGGTTCAGTTCCAACACTTTCTCCAGTTTCAGCCCGTACATAAAATAGATGGATTCAAGATCGTCAATCTAGATTGAATCCAGATGACTGGCCTAGTGTTTGGAGGGCTCCTAGTAATCTATCTCCTATTTTCTCTATTTGTTATCAATATTTTAAATTGGCTCATAGATGGTACTTATCTCCATGCCATCCTTCAGAAAATATATAAAACTGGTTCTGATAGATGTTGGAAGTTATGTGGATGTTCTTCTGATTTTATCCATAACTGGTGGGCTTGCTCTAAAATTTATGCTTTTTGGGATTTAATTCTTTCCTAAATAGAACAGAATACGGATGTTTGCCTGGATAATAAACCCGAAATGGTTCTTTTAGAATATTAGCCTGCCCTACAATTAAATAAAATAGACTTTGAATGGCTGGCCATATTGTTAACAGCTGCTAAACTTTTACTTGCAGCAAAGTGGAAAGATTCTTTAACACCCATGAATGAACAATGGGCCATTAAATTATGGGACCTTTTTATAATGGGAAAAATTACTAATGCATCAACTTCCATTGAGTTCTGTAGACAACAGAAATTTATTACACTGTGGACTCCTATTGTTGAATATTTGTCCTCAACAAAGCTATTCCCCTCTAATCCTTATTATCATATAGTGTGTTATTTGTAATAGTCTTTTCTATACAAAATGTTTTATATTATTGGACAATGATAAGTTTTGTGTATGTATTTTAATAAAAATAAAAATGGTAGAGGGTAACAGTGGAAAAAGAAATATTACTGCCAGCAAACTTAACACATGATTAAGTCTCACTGAAATAACAGGGACTTTCTTCCAAACAAGGTGACTAGAATTGGCTGTGT
This sequence comes from Gekko japonicus, assembly GCF_001447785.1. Classification (NCBI taxonomy): domain Eukaryota; kingdom Metazoa; phylum Chordata; class Lepidosauria; order Squamata; family Gekkonidae; genus Gekko; species Gekko japonicus. Next base: position 1,858,968 of record NW_015168652.1, on the reverse strand, counting down.
TCCTTACGTCTATTAGTAGCATGTTCCACTTAATTCTGTTTTGGTCATGGACTCTCCTGAACACTCCACACGCTCCCAAATCAGTTGGCTCCCTGATCTTTCACTCAGAAACTGTCCCTATCCACTGGCTGCGTTGCCTGAGTCTCGCCTCCAATATTCTAAACAGTTTGCTGTTCCTCTCCCCCCAGTAGCCAGTCGGAACACAGAGGTCATTTGCATATGCGGCCTGATTGGCCTTTGCCTCTAACAGTCTAAACAGTTTGCTGTTGCTGGTGGGAGTCACTGAATGTGTCCTGAGGTAAAATACATATCCCAATTTCCCCTTAAACGGTCATTGGAGTTGCCAAAATACATATTCCAATCCTCCTTTAAACGGTCACTGGAGTTGCCAAGATACATATCCCAATCTTCCCTTAAACGGTCACTGGAGTTGCCAATCTTCCTGTGGGGCCTGGAGATCTCCCAGAAATCACCGTGTTCCCCAGCCACAGCACATCATTTCCTCTACAGAAAATTTCCCAGCTATTACAATGGCTGCTTTGGGCAGTGGACTCTATGGCATTATACCCTGCTGAAGTCCTTCCACACCCCAAACCCTGCCCTCCCCAGGCTCTACTCCTCAGATCTACAGGTCTGGCCCTCCCCTTAGTATTGCCAGCCTCCAGGCAGCACCTGGAGATCTCCAAGATCAGTTCTCCTGGAGAAAATGGCTGCTTTGGGCAATGAATATGGCATTATACCCTGCTGAGGTCCCTCCGCACCCCAAACCCTGCCCTCCCCAGGCTCTACCCCTCAAATCTACAGGCACTTCCCAACCCAGAGTTGACAACCCTGTAACTGGCTGTGGAACCGTTTTCCAGACCCTTGGAACCCAGAAGACATGGCATAGGAGGAGGTGCTTTTCTACCTTAGCTGCCACTGCATAACCCCAAATCAAGAAGAAGAAGAAGAAGAAGAAGAAGAAGAGATTGGATTTATACCCCGCCCTTCACTTGGAGTCTCAGAGCGGCTTACAAACTCCTTTCCCTTCCCCTCCCCACAACAGACACCCTGTGAGGTGGGTGGGGCTGAGAGAACTCTGACACAAACTGCTCTTTTTCAAGGACAACTGTGCCAGAGCTCCCTCTATTTTCCCCTTCCCTCTGCCACCCCACCAGCCACAGTCAGGACACTCACCTGGAGCTTCCTTCTAGAGCTCGTTGTATTTCTTCCCACAATGGGCCTTACTCCTAGTCTCCTAATAAATGTATTTAGGATGGTGTGTGAGTGGTGGTAGTGGATATCACCATATCTCTATCTATCCTATCTCTTTTTATCTGAACGTGTTCAGAGGAGGGCAACGAAGATGTTGAGGGATCTGGAGACCACGTCCTATGAGGAAAGGTTGAAGGAGCTGGGTATGTTTAATCTGGAGAGGAAATGACTGAGAGGTGATATGATATCCATCTTCAAGTACTTGAAGGGCTGTCATATAGAGGATGGTATGGAGTTGTTTTCTGTTGCCCCATAAGGTCAGACCAGAACCAACAGGCTGAAATTAAATCAGAAGAGTTTTTCGCTAAACATTAGGAAGAACTTCCTGACAGAGTGGTTCCTCAGTGGAACAGGCTTCCTCGGGAGGTGGTGGGCTCTCCTTCTTTGGAGGTTTTCAAACAGAGGCTAGATGGCCACCTGACAGCAATGCTGATTGTGTGAACTTAGGCACATCATGAGAGGGAGGGCAGGAAGGGTTGCATCAGTGCTTAGTTCTTGTGGCCCTTTCTTACACACCCAGAGAAATGCTGATCACCACTTTGGGGTCAGGAAGCAATTTTTCTCCAAGCCAGTTTGGCTGGAGATCCTGGAGATTCTTTGTCACCTTTTGGGGATTGAACAGAGGTTACTGGGGGTGCGGGGTATTTGTGAATTTCCTGCATTGTGCAGGGGCTTGGACTAGATGATGCTGGAGGTCCCTTCCAACTCTATGATTCTATGATTCTATCAGGGTCCAGTTTTGTGTATAAAGTGTTGTCAAGTTGCAGCGGACTTATGGTGACCCCAGCAAGGGGTTTTCAAGGCAAGTGAAAAGCAGAGGTGGTTTGCCATTGCGTTCCTCTGCACAGTCATCCTTGGTGGTCACACTTCCAAGTACTAACCCTGCCTAGATTCTGAGATCTGATGAGATTTTATTTTTTTAATTTATGTTATTTATAGTCTGCTTTCTTTCTTGGATCAAGGTGGATTAGGCAGAGTGACTCAGTATAATCAACAGGATAGGAAATTCAGTAAACAATACCATAGGATTAGGGTTCTGGAACCAATCAGAAATCTAAACACAGATCTGAAGCAAAGCATAAATATTAACATGACACATTAAATAGAGCAAAATCACATAGTAGGATCCTAGCATGCTGCCTTCCCTCCTATGGAACAGTTACTGAAAAAAAAAGTCAGATGAAGATTAAGGTTGGGGGAATGCCAAGACCATTGCTTACCCACAGAGGTGCAGCTTTCCAAAGTGGATGACCTCTCTTCTCCAGCCCTGGGTTGTCCCAGAATAGTAAGTGCTGCTTGGATGATGCTCAGTGGAGCACAGAGAACTGAGGTAGCTACTGCTACTATAACATAAAGGAAGAAGCAGGTGCCAGGTTGCCCCCAAATCTCTGGAGAATTCAAGTTTCACTGGGTCAGCGGATGAGCTATCAGTCGTGCATCCAATATTTATCTGAAGTAGAATGAAACAAGATTGTATGTCCCCATTGTATGGATGTTTCACTACTAGCCAAACTATGTCCTTTGGGGAGGTGGCTCAGAGTTACAGCATTTCAAGTGAACAGGCTCTAGAAGCTTGACATAGCATAACACTCAATTGCACAACACAATGGAATGAGCAAACTGTGAAAGATTCTTTGACAAAGGGCTTGCACAAGATAAAAGGTTTGCTATAGTACTTTGTAGTTAAGACTTAATCTACCACTTTTATTAATTTATGTTAGACCAAAAGCAGTCGTAAGACACATGACAGTAACTAATGTTTGCTCACTTCTTGTCCCTCTGCCTCCCTTGGTCCTGCCCCTTCAGCTCACAGAGTTGGCATTAAGGTTTGCACTGGCACAGTGGGTTGCATTCTTGAAAAGTGTGGCTGTTAATGCACAGATCAGAGAATATCAGGCTCTGCAACTAACAAAATGCTTGCCTCTACAGCTGTTTTTGGAAGATCAGGGTATTCGTATCAGCATTCATGAATGAGAAAGAGAGAGGGATAGAAATAATGCTGAACAGAGCTAAATTTCAGACTTTCCATCTCTCTTTCAATAGCTCTTTCATAATGAAAGAATAATTAGAACCACTTAAGTGTCTTGAGAATAATAAAAAGACATATGAATCTAGGGTGTGGTCACACAACAAGCTTACCGCGATTTGTTCCCGCTGTAGATTTGATTGGGAATATTTGGGGGGGGGGGTTGGGATGACCACACATCCCTCCCTGAACTGCTTGCATCGTGCAACGAGGCTCCAGGCACTGTTCAGATAGCCGCACTTGGGTGGCACGGCTTATTTTTTAAAAAAAATTGGCTTTGCGCATGCGCATATACACATGACCGAATTACCGCTCCCATTGGAACTCGCCATACTCTCTTGTTCTTGCAGGTCCCCCCCCCCCCAGCAAACAAAATTAACCGGTGATGTACAACTGAGCACTGGAGTCTATATGTGTGCTTGAACATTTCTACATTTATTTTATTCAGTACAGGATTGCTCATGTGCACGACGACGGAAGCTTGTTAAAAAAAAAACATTGTGAGGAGGACATTCAGATGACCTAATTGCGATCATTGCGAGAGATGGCTGTCCAGATCAGTGAAATTGTGGATTCAAAGCACAAATATCCAGAAAGTACTTGATTTTCTGGGTGTAGGAAAATTCGCCAGGGAACCGGGAGGATTGTGCGAGTGAGCCCACTTTGCTGCAGGAGATGGATGCAGCCATCTGATCAGCAATTTTAAATGTGAGAGGGTACAGTGGTGAAACCCCATCAAAATCTTAAGACTAGACTTAAGAAACCTTATCAGGGGAAATTCTAGTTCTAGTGGCAGATAAATATAGGAAAAGCCTCTCATATCATTTTGTGGTACAGAAAACCCTTATACCACCTTGTCCTTGTACAATCAGCTATTCAATACAGCAACACCAGGTTTCCTATTGCAACCTCAAATATTTCCATATATTCCCACTGGAAAAGCATCTGCTGTTTTCTCATTTTTTCCCAAGTTCCTTGGAGAAGGAGTAGGATATAAATGTGATAAATAACAAAAGAAACAACTCAGGTAGCAAGCTTGATAGAAAACCAAGTTATTTCTGAGTGTAAATACTAAAAACATAAATGCTGCTAGCTTCCTTTCTCTATTTCAGTTGATCTGGAATTTAAAAGAAATGGTACAGCAGAACTAGTTCTTAGAATGCAGAAATGCAGGGTGGCAGCTTTCACTGCATTATACATAAGACCTTCTTGCTTACCAGCTTTTTACAAAATCTCAACTAAAGACATCTAATTTTTTTAAAAAAGCAAAATGCTTTTGTCAGATTCCAAGGAGAGCATGTAGGAGGTCTTATGGGGTAAAAACCACGGAAGACTCCTGCCTGTCTAAATGTGACCTTAAAGGCATTTGTTGAACAAGGTTTTAATCTATATTTTAAGACCAAAGACAATTTGCAATCAATATATTATTTATTAGTTGTCATGACACATTGAAATGTGCATGACTACACAGACAAAGTTTCTAAGAATATATAATGCATACTTTCAGCTGTTTACTGTAATTGGACTGGAATGTGCTGCAGCTAGTGATGCTTTGTAGGAGTTAGCTGAATATGCATAAATGTGGTATGTGCTTCAGCTGCAGTTTTGAAATGAGACTCTTCAGATCCCTGACTGGCCTCGGTTGCAGGCATGCAAATCCATACAGTGGAGCCAACCACACCTATGATTTAGGGCAGAGGTGTCGAACTAATTTGTTATGAGGGCTGGATCTGACATAAATGTCACGTTGTCAGGCTGGGCCATGTGTGCCACCAGAGATATAAACTTTATAAAGATGATTTCAGATGTTGAATGGCAATAGCAGGCTTCATGGAATTAAGGGTAGTAGGCATGGTAATGAGACAGGAAACCCAGGTCTCAGTTTGGTCCAGGAGGATTCAGTTCAGGAGGATACAAACAATAAATGGAAATAAGTCTACAGAAGTGAGCAGTGATTCATGAAAGCTCATCCCCTGCTGCAAATTTTGTTAGTCTTTAAGGTGCTATTGGACTCTTGCTCTTTTCTACTGCTACAGAAAGACTAACATGGCTACCCATCTTGATCTGTCTAAAGAAGTGAGCTCATGAAAGCTCATTCTTTACCACAAATTTTGTTAGTCTTTAAGGCACTACTGGACTCTTACTCTTCCTACTGCTATTAGAAACCACAACATTCAAAAACCAGTGCGGGTAGTTTTTAACCTGGCAGGACATTCAGTTGCTGACTTAAGAGTAGCAGTTCTCTTACAAAGAAATTTCAAAGGGAGATTAGAAAGACTACTGAATTGCAACTGATAATGAATATAAAGAAAATGCATCCTCCTGAACTAATTTTTTAAAAATAATTAATTTTTTATTAATAAAGCGAAAAAGCACGACAGCAATTACATACAAGTCATAAACAACTTTCTTTACAGTGAGTGGTGAACCAAACAGACACTTATAAATCCCATTAGTCCTAACAAGTTAACCCTCTTGTAACCCTATTGCCCAAGTTTCTCTTCTTCCTGAACTAAATTGAGACCTAGGTTTCTTCTCTGTTTACCAATGCCTGCTATTGTCATTTGGGGTCTGAAATCACTTCATTCTCCAAGATATAAGGACAGATGGACTCACATTCTAGCTGTATCTGAAGAAGTGAGCAGTGACTCATGAAAGCTCATGCCCTGCCACAAATTTTGCTAGTTGTTAATGTGCTACTGGACTCTTGTTCCTTTCCACTAATAAAAATGGCAAGCTGTGCTGTTAGGTTTCTCCCCCCACACACACCTGTTAGAACTGGAAAGGGAGGGGGACGAGGGGGAGGAGCCCTCAGCCAATTGAGGGAAGGAAGGCTTGGGCAAAAGCAAGCTGCAATGCAGGAACAAGGAAACAGGAACAGAAAGTAGGAAGCAGACAAGAGCAAGTTGCTTGCAGGCCAGATAGGAGCCCTGCAGGGGGCAGTTCTGGCCCGCAGGCCACATGTTTGACACCCCTGACTTTGGGTTTTACCAACCTGGAGGTTAAAACCAGCGGCAGTGGTGGTAATGTTGGGGGGGAACTAGAGTAGTGGTAAGGGCGGAAATACAATTTCCCCTCTCCCACAAATCCTTGTAGGTCCCCCTTGTATAAACTACTGAGTTTCTAGTATTAATCAGTTTTCTAATTCTTCATGGATTGGACTAATCCTAGAAATTCAGTAGCATCTCAATGACAGAGATTTGTTTCCTATCTTTAAAAATGCCAAGCAGGCAGTAACATACCAGGCTAGATTTAATGTTCCACAATTAAGAACAGAAGAACATGAAGGTAAATACCTCAAACTGGATTATGGTGTTCTCATTCACAATCAGATCCCTTGTTGTAATCGAATGTTCCCCAACTTCATTTGAAACAAATACCATAGCAGAATCTTCTTCCCTATTAGAGAAACAAAAGTAATGCTTCATGAATAAATGATTCTATTATTGTTACCCTTTTATTTCTACAACACTTCTTATATTGTAATACGCACGGCGCTCCTTTTGAAGAGTATGGACAATAAAGCCCAATGTTCCCACCAGGGTAGAAAAACCAGTTGTCCTCCCTTGGTCCAAAGTCAAACGTATCCAAAAGGATAACAGGATTCTTCAGGTTGTTTCCATCAATAATGAAATTGTCTAGAATCCAGATTTCTTCTTTCTTACCTAAGGGAAAAAAGAAATGAATTCATGACTCTCAGTTTAGATGCCAGAAAAGAATGCAGAACAAAATACCTATCTATATGCTATTAGCCACCCATGGCCCTCAGCTACGGACAGCTAAAGCTGCAGATCTGGGCCACTCAAAGGCTAAGCAGATCTTCCTGCACAGTTGGAGGACTTTCCAGGTGTGCAGTAAAATCTGAAATGTTTTAAAAAACATGGGGGGGGGTAAATCTCCCCCCCCCAAGTAAAACAGCGTTCTCTGCACCTGCATACTTCCCTTTGGCAGTCAACAGCGGTGGCACTGGGTCCAGTGGTGGTGGCTGCACAGCCTAGGACTCCGTGCTGGGCACAGCAACATCAGCTGCACAGCCCAGGAACCTGTTGAGCCTGGCTGAGCGAAGAAGGAGCCGCTCCAGCCCAGCCTGGCGGTGGAGGTCAGCAGCTGCAGTGGAGGAGGCCAACAGCCACGACGGAGGAGGCTAGCAGCTGCGCTGAGCCAGTTGCAGTACCAAAGGAGGCTGGTAGCCACACTGGGCCTGGCTGCAACAGTGGAGGAGGCCGGCAGCTGCACCAGGCCCAGCCACAGTGGTGGAGGAGGCCAACAGCCCCACTGAGTCTGATGGCAGTGGCAGCAGATGCTGGGAGCTGCTCTAGGCCCACATGGTGCTGCAGCACATGACAGAACCTGCTCGGCTGCAGCACTGGTGGTTGCTGGGAGCCACTCTGGGCCCTGCCATGGCAGCAGTGGGTACTGAGAGTTGCTCTGGGCTTGGAGCAGCTCATAGACACCCCTGCCACTGCGGCCGGGATCCAAGATGAGGCCTGGACAAGAGGCCTCATCAATGGGGGGGGGGGAGATTGGATCCTCCCATGAGTTTCAGAGGCCTTCCCTTGTCTATATATTATTAACCACCTGTGGCCCCCATCTGTAGATCACTAAATCCGCAGATTGGGGCCATGTGGAGGCTAAACAGATTGTTCTGCAAACTTGTGGCACACCCCAGGTTTGCAGAAAAAAAAATAAAAAAATACATGGGGTAATTTAAACCCCCCCAAGTAAATCAGTGTTCTCTGTGCAAGCTCAGGGAACACACTTACCTCCTGTGGTCAATGGCTGCACAGCTAGGGGCTCTGCTCTGAGTACAGCAGTGGCCATGAAGCCCAAGAGCTGCGCTCGATCCAGCAGTACAACATCCCAGGGCTCTGCGCTGGGCCTGATGGCTGCTGTGCAACCTGGGAGACATTCTGGGCATGCCATCGCTGAAACCTGGGAGCCACATTGGGCATGCTGCCATTGGAAGTGCACCCCAGGGAGAGCCCTAGGGGAGAGCAGGACTGTGCCAGGCCCGATGGCAGCTGCTGGAGAGCCCAGGGGCCGTGCCAGGCCCTGCAATAGCAGCCCTGCAGCCCAGGACTCCATACTGGGCCCAGCAGCGATGCAACCCAGGGAGAATCCAGGGGCCAAACCAGGCCTGGCAGCAGCTGCTGAATAGCCCAGGGCTCCACACATGACCTGGCGGTGGCTGCCAAAGAACCCATGGGCCATGCCAGGCTCAGCGAGAGAGTGGGGTGAGGGAGATGGGATCCCCCCCAGGTCTCATGGACCCCCCACTTGTCTATTATAGTTAGTTAACATTAGGGATGAGTGCTTCGTCCCAAAGCTATATCAAAATGCAAACGGGCTCTTATACTATGTGCCCTATTTTTCCTGACTTTATTTTGCCCATCAAACAGTAAACTTCTGTTTGTAAGTGCACCCTTTGGGTCTGTGTATGTGTTTTTAGTACACAAGGTGAAACTTAGCATGGCATCATTAAAAATTGTGAAGATGTGAAGTGTTACAGAATTCTCAGTCTTATTGCTGCTAAGCCAAAGCAAGCATTTTCAGCTCTAGTTTTAGAGAACATCTGTAGCTTTGGATGCCTTGTTACCATTGTTGTAAGGCTGCCAGAGTCTGAACCGTGTAGCGTTGATTCGTGCTGTGTATGGCAGTGGGATGTTAATGAAGAGAACATCAGTTGTTTGCGTAAAGTAAAACTCATCTATCAGATGCCAAGTGATGCCACCACTGATGGAGTACTGAAGAAGAATGGAATGAGACCTCTCTGGTGTACCTAGAACAAACGGAACACACCATAATAGCACAGAAACAGTCACTGGGAGGATGAATGCTTAGGCGGCTTACTGTGGTGGCAGAGCTCTTAATGAGAAGCACAGAAACAAATAGCTTGGCAGAGAAGTAGTCATTTTGCTGATTTGCCAAAGAACTCATAGAGATTAAACAAAAAGGACAACACCTGATATAAACACATACTGCAGTACTGCAAGATCCCCTAACCAGTGTTTGAGCTGTTATGAAAACACAGAAGCCTGGAGAATACTGCTGCTAGGGTTCTCCCTTCATCTTTTGAGCTGAGCACCCACCAGCCAGTGACTAAGGGCCAAACTAGATGATATCTGTGACAGGTTCGAGGGTTCCCTGCAGGGCCAGCCCTTCATAGACAATTTTTAGGCAGCGGCCTAGAGCGGCCACTTAAGAGGGGGCACCCCCCGGCCTGCTGCCGCACCCCACCCTTGCCTAAACAGGGTAGTAAATCGCGGGCCACCACCTGCCTTTCCGGGAGGGTGACCCACTTGCCCAAGAGAAGCTGAAGGTGCGATGGGGAGCAGCCTGGAGCCGGCCCTGCCTGTGGCTGCCAGCGGGGGCACTTCACTTCACAATTGCAGGCCGCCCCCCTCTCGCCCTGTGCCTCTGGGGAGCCAGCGGGGGGGGGACTCCTGGCGCACCTGCCTTCACCGCCCTGCCGCCTTCTTCTGCTGGCTGGTGGGACCCAGGGCACCTGCACTCTGCCCGCCACCACAGGCTCTACCTGCACCACCTCCCTCCACCTGCCCGAGCCAGCCCTACCTGGTGGCCGCCCCTCCCCTGCCCCTCCAGGGTCCCGCCAGAGCCAGTCCCGCTGGCCAGCCTCCAAGCAGGGCCCCAAGCCAGGCCAGGCGGGATTGCCGGACTGACCCCCGGCCTTAAAGCAGGAACTGGGACAGAGGTGGCGAAGGCCGGGTCGGGCATATGCAACAGGCGCTGGCGGCTCCCCATGGCCAAGGAGCAGCTTTCCAGAATGGAGGGCTTAGGGTTGCCAGCCTGCAGGTGGGACCTGGAGACCTCCCCCCCCGGCATTACAGAGATCAGGTCCCCTTGAGGAAAAGCATGCATTGGACTCGGCTAAGCTGCCTCCTCCCCAAACTCTGCCTTCACCAGACTCCGCCCCCCCTAGTCCCCAGGAATTTTCTAACTCAGAATTGGCAACCCTATTTAGACTCCAGACACTGGAGGAAGCCAGGAACTCCTGGCTTTGTTAATGGCCCTGTTATTGATTCATTGGTGTTTTTTATGTTTATTGATTTTATTACTGTGCTAATTGTTACTGTATAACCAGATCAGGAGCAAAGACACTGGGATTGTGGGCTTTCGAACCCCTAAAAGGTTCTTCCTAAAATGCATTTATGTTTGAAAACTGGTGGGCGCACCGGGGGGGGGGGCAGAAGCCGGCCCGTAGCTAACATGGGGGCCACGGGGCCTGGCCCTCTAGTGTTTCTTCTGGGCCCCCTCCCTCCTGGGCTGCCCCCAAAGTGCTCCAACTTACCACCTGCACTGTACTTCCATTTAATTAGCTGGCGCCGCCCCAGGCCCCCTCCCAAAGAATTCCCTAGCTACGGGGCTGGGCAGAAGGTAGCCTCGCCTAGTGTGCAAAAAAACAAACAAACCTGGAGCTGGCCCTGGTTCCCTGACCCAACTTGAGTCACACATAACAATGGGGAACTAACATTCCCAAGAGCCCCAGGGCCCAATTTGGTATGGGAGTGCTGCATGGGAGGAAGAAGGGTTTCAGCATTCCCTCCTGGGCCATTTCCTGAGCCAAAACAGCTGTGGTGGTGCTCTGTTCAACCCACTGTGGGACTCCACAGCATGCAGTGCCCCACAGCAGGGCAAATGCCCTCTGCCCTCATGGCTGTTTCAACTTAGAAAAACAGCATGGGAGGAAGGCTTGATGGTTTGTGGGACTGTGAGTCAGGTTAGGGAACCCCCAACCTGACTTGGGTCACACATATTGTCCAGTGTGGTCCTAAGCATCTATAATCTCATTGAATGTACAGAAATAGTTTACCTCTCTTTCGCAGGGTGGTGGAAATATAGCAATAACATGGGAGGGAGCTCACTGTGCAATTTTTTTGATTTTTAAGAAGGACCAACATTTTCCCCAAATATAGTTTACAGACATAATATGAAATATTAGTTCAAATATTCAGGTCAAATCTCAAAATTATGGATATTCTTCATTTCGTATTTACAATCTGGCAACACTTCACAAATTCTATATAAGGTCTGAGGACAGATCAATAGAAACTGTTTATATTAGCAAAGTTAGGACATATTTAGTAATATAATCTTGACACCTCATGCAGGGCTCTTTGAGCCAATGAAAAAGAACCAGGAAATCAGTCAGCAGAATTAATCTCATCTCTACAGTGACATTTTGGATGTTATTAATGGCTGCAGGTACTTGTGGAGGTACAAGAGCTGCAGTAATTGTATTTTCAGACATTCTGTGACAATATAACATTGGGTACTGCATTTTCAGGCTCAAAACTGCTAACAGTCTGGAGCAATCCCATTTTGCTGAACAGCATAGATTATTTTACTCTATATATTACAGTGGGAAAGCAGAATTGCTTAAGTAAATAGATACATTCACCTTACCTTTGGCTAAAAATTTGAATGAAAATTGGATGTACATTGTATTGGTACAGTCTAAGTCCCTTGAAACAAGCATTCTCAGCCCTTCCTGAAAATCCAGAATAGATACAGTGTAATTATTTCCCTCAAAATAAACTGAGCATTTCTATTCAATCTTGCTTAATAGTTCCAAGTTGCTACTGTAAAGACATGTATAAGCACCATGAGAGATGATTTCTTTATGGAATGCAGATGTTGATATTTTGTATACATGTTAATTCAGAGCAAGCCTTCTGAATCTGTGATTTGCCAAGTCAAACTCAGTCAATCGATGTATGATGGAGTCTGCAGTGGTTTGGCCACTGAACCCGTGTTTACAACCCCAGTCAAAGAGGAAAACCGGGGGTTTTAGTGGATCACCATATATAACTGATGGCTGCATTTGACTTAGCAATTCACAAGCTGTACAGTCTGATCTGGAGATCATAATCATGTTTACTCAGAAGTAAATCCCATTGAGTTAACTGAGTGCAGCAGGAAGGAGGAATCAGTGAAAACTGCCAATTTAACTTGGATACAACCAAAGGTGAAAGGGCTGCAAGAATGTACAATTTAAAATGAAGAAGGAAGGCTGACTGGACAAAGTTATTGAAGAATTTTAGATGGGAGGGCAAGAAATTTGTTTAAGACATGAAATGGGAGAGGAAGTCAGAAGAAGAAATTAAGAACAGATTCAAACACACTTAACATTCTGGAGGCAGAAAAGTCCACGCAAAGGGATTGGACTATGTCAGTTCTTACTTGGTCTGTTTGAAAGTGGCCCTGCATGAAAGTCCTGCTCTGTGTAAAAAATTCACATCAGAGGAGGTTTTCTCTCTGCATTGTCATATGTTTTCATGTGACAAATGCATTCATATGGAATGGTGTCTGCTTCTGCCTAAGAAAATAGAGATGGTACAGCTCCCTCTTGAGACAGCCTCAATTGAGCACATTTTGATATGTCCTGGTGGCAGGTGGCAGGTGATACCAATGGCTATGGATCTCGAAATGTCCTGGCAGTAGATTTGAAGAGAGAGGGAGAGGGAGAGGGGGGGAGGGGGACCAAAGTGAATGTGGAGAATGCAGTGAAAAAGGAGTTGCAGGAAATAACCAGAGAACAATTAAAAGATTTTTTTTAAAAAAAACCAGTGTACATGTAATTAAATTGTTGGATATGAATAATGTCTAACCCCTTTAAAGATAAGAGCTGTTCCAGATTTGATAGTGTCACCATTCAAATTCCCTCTCTCGGCTCCATAGACCTCTGGCCAAATATCGGGATGCAGATTACCATTGAAGTCGTCTTTCAGCACAGAAGGGAGAGGAGAAGTAGGCACACAGTAGGGGCCCCCAAAGCCTCTGTCACACCTGACAATAAATTGTGGAGAGTGCATATGAAGGGAGCATTATCTCTCTGGACTACTGAGATACACTAATAAGACATATCACTAACTAGACAAATGCAATACTTGTCTCCTTACACACAGCGGCCAGCATCACAGATTCCATGGCCAGAGCACATCCATGGGCATCCAGTGGCCAGGATTACATTATCAATAGCCCATGTGCCTCCACCGGGAGTATAATCATGTTGGATCCATCGGAATCGTGTCCTAGGAGAGCTGAGAAAACAGGAATGAATGGAATAATTCAGTACATTACAGTAATTATATGGTATTATAGTATTATTATGTACAGAAAAGAAAATCATTGTACTTATATTCAGAAGATCAAATGTGTAATTAAAATGTGATCTGCTTTTGATTCTTTTAGATTGTAAGTAAAAGCACAAAACAAATGGTCATCTGTCCCCGATTCTGTTTATACCTGTTTCAGATACACACTGAGAAAGTAAACATGTGAGGCTCTAATAAAGTACTCCATTCCCAATTTGTGGCAGTCTAATGTTTGGAAACTTTTGTATTACTACATGGTGAATTAACGTAATCATGTATATGGTGAGTGCTATTATTATGTGATAGCTGAATCTTTGAACCATGAGGAAAGCCTTGAACCAAATTTTAAAAAATTACATTCTAAAATGTCCATCACATACAAGTACATCTAACATAACATGGTTTTTGAGCACACTTATGGTTGTGCATGACCATGTGCAATAGGGAGGTAATTAACATGCAGCAAACTTATCATGTGAATTGTCTGCCTGAAACTGATACTATTTTCCATGCCCACAACGGCTTGATAACCTGTTTTGCTTTTACAGTCCCAGAAAAGAAAAAATAGTCTCAGTGAACTTGAATCTGATTCTTCTCCCCTTTCAGAACCTATCTTTCAGAAGGTTCCCTTTAAAGAGCTCCTAGGTCCCATTTTAAAGTTAAAAAAAATACAGCCCTCAACAGTTTGGCATTTGGGTATCTAGCCTGCAGTCCTAAGAACATTTTCTTTGGTTTAGTCCGATTGATTAAAATAGGACTTCTGAGAAGACCACCTTAGGATTGCTTCCATAGTTTGGGGGCTTTTTTTAAAAAAGGAGAGATCAGGGAAAGCACTTTTTTTCCCCCAAGCAAAATTTGAATGGCACTACAAATAAATTCTGTACAGATAAAAATAACTGTGGAAAATGTGTAGGATTTCTCCTTTTGTTCTTCAGCATGTAGAATAGCTAGACTCATTTGATCATAGGAGTGCTTTCTCTGTGATTGATTTTATATGGCTGATGACTTAACAGGCCGGATTTATGGTTCAAAAGTTTCAATCATTTAACACAGTGGAGCTGAGGAAAAAGAAACAACCATTAGACATGCCGGATCACCAACCGGTTCAATTCATGTCCTGCTCACCAGTAACTAAACATCTGTTGTATTTGAGGAAATCTGGATAAGAAGTAGCAGAATTACAGTGCTTTCTCACATCAATACAGTTCTTTCTTGCAGCCACTACCCTCTGCTGACTGTCTGCCAATGCCTCCAATTTTTAAAAGGCACATAGCAAAAAAATAATAATCTATTTGAGTTTCTTTTAGGTGACATTTACTACTTAGGTGTTTCTCTGTGCCTTTGGTGTCTGACTGCGCAGGCATGAACACAGGATGAACAGCAAGTGAAGCTGTGCTTTTTACAAGTTGGTCAATTTAGTGATATAGCCATAATCTCAGGGATACATTCCTTTGTTTCATTAACTTAAGTAATTTAGTTCTTGGCAGCCACAAGCTGCAGTGACCTGGGCCTGCATCACCAGTGGCTACTGTACAGGCTCTGAGCTGCTCAGCACTGTGCTATGTTTAAAATGAACCTTGCCAAGCAACACCTAATGAAGCAGGAACATAAGAACATAAGAGACGCCAATGTTGGATCAGGCCAAAGGCCCATCCAGTCCAACACTCTGTGTCACACAGTGGCCAGAAATACCAGTGCCATCAGGAGGTCCAGCAGTGGGGCCAGGACATTAGAAGCCCTCCCACTGTTGACCCCCCCCCCAAGCACCAAGAAGACAGAGCATCACTTGCCCCAGAGCCCCTAGCTATACCTGGTGGCTAATAGCCACTGATGGACCTCTGCTCCATATGCTTATCTAATCCCCTTTTGAAGCCGTCCATGCTTGTAGCACCCACCACTTCCTGTGGCAGTGAATTCCATGTGTTAATCACTCTTTGGGTGAAGAAGTACTTCCTTTTATCCGTTCTAACCCGACCGCTCTGCAGTTTCATCGAGTGCCCACGAGTTCTTGTATTGTGAGAAAGGGAGAAAAGTACCTCTTTCTTTACCTGCTCTTTCCCATGCATAATCTTATAAACCTCGATCATGTCACCCCTCAGTCGTCTTTTCTCCAAGCTAAAGAGCCCTAAGCGCTTTAACCTTTCCTCATAGGGAAAGTGTTCCAAGGAGCTCATGTCTCTTTTAACCTCTGGAGTCTGAGCAAGTTAAATTTGCCTGGCAATCATGTTTATGTCAAAGTTCACAGCATGCCTAATAGCAATATTAGAATCAATGGATTTCAGTCCAAACTCCTGTTTACACAAGTGGAATGCATTTCTGCACCCACAAAGGGGACTCTGAACCAGTGTTCCCTCTAAGCTGAGTTAGTGTGAGCTAGCTCACAGTTTTCTAGCCTCCAGCTCACAGATTTTTGTCTTCGCTCAGGAAGGAGGGCTCCAGAGCAAACTGATTTATGCAGTAGCCAAATGGCTCGCTCACAACTTTAATGCCAGTAGCTCACAAAGTAGAATTTTTGCTCACAGGACTCCACAGCTTAGAGGGAACATTGCTCTGAACCTTCTGCAGATTCTCCCCTTCCATCTGCAGTCCCATGTCACCTCTCATGTTATTCCCAAGAATCAACTGATGCTCAAGAGCAGTTCATTGTGAGCCACAGGAGGATTCAGCTGAAAGAGAAAGGTAGAGAAGCCCCACTTCAAAAGTGGAACTCTCCTTGTGTTTCTCTAGATCCTAGCCAGTAGCTCATTTTGCTTCCTGAGAGTGGAAATGGACAACAAATTTTGATTAGCCACTGTTTACTGTAATCCCATGTCTGAGTTCCTCCTCCTGTAGTTATGGAAACATGTGAGATTACTACAGGCTTCCCCCCCCCCACACACACACCAGAGCTGACCATCAACAATGAGATATGGGGGCAGGGAAATAATTGACATGGCAATGTTACTTCTCATACCTATGGGCAAAGAAGGGGGAATGCAATAGGGATTGCTCTTCTGGGCAGTAAAACTTGTGTTTCTTGTAACATCATTATAGTTATATAAGGCTGTGGTCACACTGGAGGCTTGGCACAATCTGGCTGCGCCTTTATGTGTGGCTGTTTAAATAGTTGTGGGAAGTTTTGATCAGAAATCCCACCCTGAACCGGCTTAACTATGTGCTCACCCCATGACCCATTGTTCAGAATGTTGCAGCATTCTTTTTTTTTTCTTGGTCTTTCACCCATGTGCATAAGTGTCTATCTGAAGCTCTGGCTCCTTTTTGACAGCTCCACAATCTCTCTGCCAAGTACTTCGGCCCCTCTCAGCCCCCTTCCCTTCACCTCTCTTCTGTGGAATACATGGGGAGATAAAGTGCAGATTTACTTAAGAATAGCCCCATTGATGTCAGTTCATTTACCCTTGTGTCAATCATGGTATGCTCTCACACTCTGACACAGAAACAAAAGAGAGGGGTGGGGGGGATATGTCGCTCGAAAACAACTCCCCTGGGGACTCCCAATACAGAATGACTACCTGGACTCGGTGATTGACAACACCAGGGGCAATAGTTCTCCTTTACGCACGTAGCTACCTGATCCAACCCCCCCCCCCACAACCCTACAACAACCAAAGGAGGCAGAAATGGAAGGGAAGGTTCAGATTTCCCAAATGGCTTGACTTCGCAACAGGGGAATTCAGACATCGGGAAATGCAGGGTGGAAGCTCTAGGATCTCTTAATGCCAGACTTTCCCCAGTGCCTGATTACTCTGCTTTCAAAGCAGGGCAACACGGGGTGCCAATGACTGGGGCATGGAAGGTAGATGTTGTTTGATCATGCTCTTTAAATCCGCTACTATATCGCGGCAAACTGCTCGTGTGACCGAAGCCTAAAAATGATTTACTAACATCACAAGAATCAGAATCTGAGGAGAGTTGTCATGGACTCATTAATGACTCAATAACTGCAGAAAAGGCCTTCGAAATGGTCTTGTAGGCAGATAAATAAGTAATAGCCGGTCCAAGTCAAGAGGTCTCCCTAGTATCTGATTGATATAATTTATTTTAATTTTTAAAATTTGCCAATTTTAAAATTTTATTCCCTTTCCCCACATTGCTATATTCTGCCTAAATTATTCCACTCTGTTGAGATTGTTTTACACAGTTCCAATTACCAAAGACCAGCTGCCGGAGCTTTGGAATTGTCATGATCTGACAGCCAACAAGCACAAGACACAAAGGAAACTGTACAAAAATGCTGCTATATAATATCACAAAATCTTAAATTTCCATATGATAGTGAATAACCAAAGTCCGTATATATTTTTTAGATATACAGACAAAGAAGAAGTCCTCACAGAGCCATGATGACGAAATTCTCCAGAGTAAAACTTCCATTTCGTAGAGCCTTCATCCAAGATCAACAAATCAATGGTGTCATTCCTTATTCTCAGACAGCAATCTTTCCTTTATACAAGAGTTACAATATCAAAAGGTTCTTATCTTAATCCATGACATGGAGAAAACAGTAGAGATTCTCACACAACGGGCAATTAATCGTAACAGTCCGTTGCCCGTTGTGTGAGAATCTCTACTGAAACACACATGCTATCTTGCCAGAACATAAGTAGGCCTATTGACTACACTTCATTGGCATATTCCATCAAGAAGGTTGTCCTTAAACATTGGCACGTGTTAAGTGATATGCCAGGATGTAACAACAAACCCTTTATAGGATTCAGAAGAACTCCCACCATGAAGGATTTGTTGGTCCATGCAGACCTAAAGGTGGATGTTAATATTGAAAATAGTCCTAAAGGACATTTTAGATGCCTTAGATGTGCAGCATGTCCATTAAGTTGGGAGACTAAATACATTGAATTTTCTGATATTAATTTTAGGTTAGTGCTTAATAGCTATTCCTCATGTGCAACCAAGCACACAATCTACATGGTGGTCTGTCCTTGTGGGTTGAGGTATATTGGAGAATCAATGAGAGCGATTAAAACTCGCATATTAGAATATAAATCCAAAATTAAACATGCACATTTGGAAGCTCCCCTCATAGACCATTTTGTTTCCAAAGGACATAGATATGATTACTTTAAATTTATAGTTCTAGAAGTCATTAAATGTAGCAAATATGACAGGAAGGATATACGAAAGGTCCTTTTGAAAAGAGAAGCATTCTGGATATACAGACTAAACACCATATATCCACATGGTCTGAATGCATCTTTAGATCTGAGTTGTTTCCTATAACTCTTTTTCCTTAGTGTTTCAATGTTAGGACACCCAGCCATTGTTCAGTTTTTATGTAAGTTGATTCTGGAGCAATCCATGAAGGTGTGAACTCTGTATAAGTTAGGAACCACGAACACCTGGTTAACACATAAACTTTATTTTGTCTGAGAGAAATTTTCTCCATTACTTGTGCAATGAAATAGGTGGTAAGTAGGTTTGAACATTTTTGTTTTTGTATAAGCTTTGGCTTTATATAATTATGCGTAGTTAGTCTGTCTGGTTTCACTGCTTTGCTATGTTTTTTCTAGAAACTGTTATTGAACTCCATGTGAATCGGGTAGCTTTTCTATTGAAGTGCAATTTTCCACACATCATCTAGTAAGGTTTTGTACCAAGTTTATTTTAAATTTGGTTGTACAATTACCTAAGAAGTAAGTACTAATGTTCATATGTATTATATCATGTATAAGCTTATAAATTCTTGGTTAGAAGAAGACGTTTGTCGAAATGGCATCGCATTCCGGAGACCACTGTCCCGCCGTCGTTGTTATCTTCTATCTTATGTAACTGGATTTACAATTTGAATGTATTAGTATCACTTTTGTAAGTTTCATATTTATAACATTATTGCTATCGTTAAAGAAACATTGAGCGCACTTTACACAGTTCCTGTGGCTCTATCTTTTCATGTCTACGGACTGTGACCATATTTGTCTTTGTACATACTGAGAATAAGGAATGACACCATTGATTTGTTGATCTTGGATGAAGACTCTACGAAACGGAAGTTTTACTCTGGAGAATTTTGTCATCGTGGCTCTGTGAGGACTTCTTCTTTGTCTGTATACCTAAGAAATATATACGGACTTTGGTTATTCACTATCATATGGAAATTTAAGATTTTGTGATATTATATAGCAGCATTTTTGTACAGTTTCCTTTGTGTCTTGTGCTTGTTAGTATTTTGGGCTGTGACCTTATTGTTTTTTTCTATAGATCTGACAGCCAGAATAGGTGCTAATTTTGAGGACTACTTTTAGGCCAGTTTTTTTGGTCTTGGCTTTTGTGGATGTGCAATATAGTCCTCAAAGGTGGCTCAGAGGTTAAGACACTGAGCTGCAGACCAGAAGGTATGTAGCTCAGCAGTTTGAGACCCTATTGCTGCTTGATGGAGTGAGCTCCTGTCTCTGGCGCCAGCTCCTGCCAACCTGGCAGTTCAAAAGCAAGAAATTGCAAGTAGCAACCGATACCACTTTGGTGGGAAGGTAACAGTGTACTGTGTGCCTTGGCATTTAGTCATGCCAGCCACATGACCACAGAAACATCTTCAGACAGCGCTGGTTCTTCGGCTTGGAAACAGAGATGAGCACCGCCCCCTAGAGTCGTATTCGACTAGCTTTCGAGCAAGGGAATCTTTACCTTAATATAGTACTACTGGGTTATATTTGGCCAATTTTGAATGGATATAAAAGGCCAAGGTCTCTTCCCTACAGGGGTGTGTGTGGTGCTTGGGAGCCTCATTCTGTTGTGTCCTTAGCCCAAAGTACAAACAGATATAGTTGAATATAGATTTTGATTAGTTCATGTTAAATATAGTTATTTTTTGAATTTTGTTTTTCTTTCCCTGTGGCTTTACATTTTATAAATTTATGTTACCCATAATGGAAAACTTTATAATATAGGATGTATTAGCCCGAGTGGTTGCACTGATAGGAGACAGCACTGCAGTGTATTGCAATATTGTCTATTGTGTATATCGCCCTTTTTAAATTATAGTTCAGTGTTATCTGCCTTGTCACCCTTTGTTCAGTGTGGCATGTTAAACCTTAGTCTGGTTTCCTTAGAATTTCTTTGCCCACATTGACTGCTTCATTACCCCGGTTAGTTTTTTATTGTTTGCTTGTAAGGCTAATTTTTAACCCTTCCTCTGTTCCATTTTTAAATTAGAGATGTGTGCTATTTGATTGAATTATTTGTATCAATTTAAGAAAATAAAATTTATATTACAAAAAGAAAATAAAAAAAAGAATGATTTACTGAGCTTTAGGGAAGATGTGAAAATTTTATGGACCAAGCACAGCCACTTAAATTTTCCAGAAGCTTTATGCTGCAGTGGGAGAGGGGGAAATGCTTTGTTCTAGAGTGGTCTCTTTCTAACCATTCCAGTTCCTAAACATTGGAAATTTGGTTTCATCCATCCATAAAATTGTACATCCACAGTTTCCTTTGTTGTTAAGCCAGAAATGCAGCTAAAGTAAAAAGACAGTTTTGTAGTAAAAGAAATAAGTTGTAAAAAGCTTGAATTACTGTATGAAATCAAGATAGCAGTTCTCACATTGTTCCTTGCGGAAGGTAGACAGTAATTCGCTTCCAGTTCTGGAATCTTTCTGAGATGTAAACAGAACTCTCAATGTATTGTTGACAGCCTATCTTTGGAGGAACACATTCCTCAGTAACCAAATGCCAGTCTCTTCCACTGTTTAGGGAATACTGGAAGTGAATACTGTGGGAATCACTGAATGGCTTGCTGCAGCCCATGTTGAGTTCAAACTGCATGAAGGTAGAGTCAGACACATGGAAATCCCAAGTCTCAGCATAACGAGGTTTTCCTAAAGAGAGATCAGAAAAAGAAATCATTATACTGCTTTTGACTTGCAAGCAGATATTTCAGACCAAAGGCTATTTCCTCTCCTAATGGGCAACTAGAACTTATCACATTTTTTTGGGGAAAAAAATCATTTAATGTGAGTCTTACCTATATTTTCACTGAATACGAGTGCTGTGTCCATGGATAGACAATCAATGTCTACTTGTCCTCCTTGGATCCTGTACCAACTAGCTTGTAAATCTACAGATCCATCAAATTTATCCTGAAAACCAGTCTGAGAGCTGTCATTCATTCCTACAAGCACATCATCTAAAGCCCACTGTGCCGAATGCTTCCCTGTAAACAAGCAGACAAATGAGAGCACTTTTCATCTCATTAGACACCAACCAGTTTGACTAAGTTACAGTATAGAGCTACAGAAAAGGCCTTATGAGCTTAGTTTGTATGATTTCTGATAGCTGGGGATGAAAAATGAGGGGAGGTGGAAAGAATTAGTGAAACATGGTGGGGAGTCAAATCAACCTCTAAGTCTCACAAAATTCTTTCCCTTTTTACAGGCCAGCTGGGGGAGATCTGTTCAGCTTTCATCAAGTCATGCCTAACCCTCAAACAATCTGTTTTAATTCAGAGAATTAGGGCTTAAATACACGATATGTCTGACACATGTTTCGTCACAGGTGTGTGACTGGACTCAAAGTCAAAAATACACTGGATGAATGTACCAAGCCAAATGAGTGTTTTTTAAGGTGAGTCCCCCCGATGTTCCTCTGACAGTGAATCTGGTCATGCACCCGTGACCCATCATGTGTCAGATGTATCGTGAAATTTTGCCCTTAGTCCCATCTCTACAAATGAGGCATCCTATTATCAAAGATGCAAAGGGGAAAATGTCTCATGTATACCCTGGATTTGCTCCATCATCAGCTGAAGTGAGAGTTCAATGCATTTGGAGGATCAGGGCCACAGACCAAGAACATGATTCACTGCTCAATTAAGCTCATCCCACTGTTGAATTTAAAAGCACATTTATTGCATTACATTCTACTTCTCAGGGGTACATAGTGTCTGCTTTGGTAGAGAATAAATAGAAATGTTGATTGTAACCTCCCCAGCCATTGGATGGTTAAAAAATTAGATACTCAAGTGTAAAAGAACATAATGCAAGTGTTGGTGACTGAAGAGCTCCAGGAGGATCTCCACAAACTGGGTGAGTGGGCGACAATGTGACAAGTGAAGTTCAGTGTTGGTAAATATAAGATGATGCACACTGGAACAAAATATCCCAACTTCAAGTATATGGTAATGGGGTCTGAACTTGCTGAGACTGAGAAAGAGACCTTGGGGTCACAGTGGAGCTGTCAATGAAAGTGTCAGCTCAGTCTGCTACAGCACTGAAAAGGGTAGAAACTGTGTGTTAGGAATTATTAGGAAAGGGATTGAAAATAAAACAGCCAATATTATAATGCCCCCGTATAGATCTATGGTGTGGCCTCATTTGGAATACTGTGTAAAGTTCTGGTCATCATACCTCAAAAAGGACATTGCAGATCTGGTAAAAGTACAGAAGAGGGCAACCAAGACAATTAAGGTACTGGAGAACCTTTCCAACAGGAAAGGCTGGAGTCTGGGGCTTTTCAATTTAGAAAAGAGACAACTAAGGGGGGACATGATAGAGGTTTATAAAATTATGCATGGGGTGGAGAGAGTGGACAGAAAGAACTTCTTCTCTGTGTCCCAAAATACTAGCACTTGAAAGCATCCAATGAAATTGATGGGCAGTAGACTCAGGACAAACAAACAAAAAAATCACTATTTCCCCCCCACAATGAGTTATTAAAATTTGGAATTCCCTACCAGATGTAGTGATGGCCACAACCATAGACAGCTTTAAAAGTGGATTAGACAGATTCATGGAGGACAGGTCTATCAGTGGCTACTATCCATGGTGACTAAAGGGAATCTCCACTTTCAGAGGCAGTAAACCTTTGAATACCAGTGTGAAGAGGCAACATTAGGAGAAGGTCTCAGTCTCTATGCCCTGTTGTTGACTCCCACAGTAATTGGTTGGCCAGAGGTGAGAAACAATGCTGGACTAGATGGACGCCTCATCTGATCCAGCAGGAGTCTTCTTATGTTCCTAAGTGTTACGTATCATCCTACTGAACTATTACCTACAATGTGGGTTTTTAAATGTATTTATTTCAAAAAATCCGAAGAAAAAGCACAAAGGGAAGAAACCTAAAATCCAACAACTAAGTAAGATTAGAACAAAGAAAAAAGAGAGAACAAAAACAATGCATAAATACAAGACAAAATTATAACAACAATGGTGGAAGAATCTAAACATAATTGTTGTTGTTATCATTCTGTGTAGATTACTTACCATGTTGAGGTTGCCACCATCGGAAAGCGGTCGCTGATGTTTTGGCCTCACGAGGCAGTTCTATTGATACAATCTGTGGCTCTAAGAAAGACATGAAATCCAGTTCTCGGAGCAAATGCCAGCTTATTCCATTGTCATTTGAGTATTGAACAAGAAGTCCTGAAAGATAAAATGAAATAAAGTAATGTCGATCATGCCTCTCAGCAAGCCTGTGATGAAAAATCTATTTTCAGTGGTGGATGTTCAAGATCACGTTTTGGCAATTCGATTAGCAATTCCATGTCAAGTTGCGGCATAAAGGCACAGGCACTAATTTAGTCCTCATCATTTTTAAAAACTTTTCTCTTGATTAACTTACAAGAGGCATAAGGGAAGCTCTATCCACAAATGTTTGTACAAAACATAAGTTTTCTTACTGACTGGAAAAAATCAAGTTAAAGTCATCCCTGTGCATTGATACCTGCTCCTCAATAGTGTAAAACTGGCATTTACCAATCTGAGTATTTTGTTCAAGACTTCCAGCAGATTTACAGCCTTACATTAAAGCTGAGAGATGTTTGAGTTGGAAATCAAATCATGAGTTGATCACTAATGTCAAAGTTATGGGACATGCTGTGATTGGTTGCAGCATTTGCCTGCAAAGGATTGCTCCTATGATGCTGGAAGTATCCAGGGATAAAAGGAGGTTAGCTTTTGAAATAAGCCACAAAATCACACAGAGGTAGCTTCTATTATACTGTGCATTTAATTTTTTAGTTCATGCACAATTTATCTTGAGATTAATGTACAGTCACATACACAGCCCTAATAATATTTTCAAAAGTGACTTGTAGATAACAGAATGGCACTGTTATAACATGGCTGGCAAATTAAAAGCCAAGGAGCAAACACACAGGTAATTTTCAATCACTTTCCTGGTAATACAGTACTCTTCCTGCCAAACCAACTGAGAAATGATGGCTTTGAAACATTCTAATTATTTTTTCATATGATTTGGACATGACTGACCTATTTCTCTCTAACAGCAGGTGTTCTTTACCGTTAATGTCATGTTAGCACAATATTAATATGATATATCTGGTGGCCCCATGACACGTAAAAATCATGTCATCCACAGGCTGCTATAGTGGATGTCACAGTGCAATGCTCTGTATCAGCACCTCTGTGAATTTCCTGCTCCCTAGACAATAATGAAGGTCAAAGAAGACGGGGATGGCAAAGGATGAGATGGTTAGTGTCATAGATGCAACGAACATGAAATTGAGCAAACTTCAGAGGATGGCGGAAGACAGGAAGGCCTGGTGTGAACTGGTCCATGGGGTCGCGAAGAGTCGGACTCGACTGTGCGACTGAACAACAACAAGGCAATAATGAAAAGTAGCATTCACCGTATGAGTCAAGGTCATCATACAGTGAACTTCCCTGCCGGTGACCGCCACTGCTGTGGACTGGGGGGAAACGCACTGTTTGATGGCCCTCACAGATTGAAAGTTCTTTTCTAATGTGGCTAAGGGTGTTAAATAAATCACTGGGGCTTCAATCTCTGTGGTGAAAATAACATAGGCCCACTTTAAGCCATTTTACATGCAGTTTCTAGTTTCTCAAAATACAGCATTGGTTTCAGCTACAAAAGAGCCCCACATCAATAAAAGGTATTTGTATTGGGGGAGGGGGGAATGCCACCCAAAACAAAAAATAGGGTTCCAGAAAAATATCAAAACAAAAGATCAACAATTTTATTAAAAATTCAAAGTGAACAAGGTGAATTAAGCATAACTCCATGAATTAGATAATATTGGACTAGGAAACAGAAACATTTCTCTATAGAAAGGCCAGTTCACAACATTCGGTCCCATTCTATCATCATCAAGAAGCCAAAGGCAGACTGGGAACAATGAAGATATGTGCAGGCTTGATTCAATAGAAGGAACTACCTGTGTCATGAAGTAGCGCCACCAGGGGTCTATTGGGGACGGAGCGTGCCAGAGCACTGCTCCGGGAGCCCAAGCACCAGAGGCGGTGGCAGCAAGTCCCGCCCCCAGCTCCCCACGCTGCGGCCCCCTGCTGCCTCCCAGGGCCAGCACCGGAGCGCTGCAGCCCTGGGAGGCAAGAAGAGGCCCCCCCACCGCCTCCCAGGGCCAACGCCGGAGCTCTGCGGCCGTGGGAGGCCAGAAGAGGGCCCCCCGCCGCCTCCCGGAGTAAGTGAGGGATCCGCGGGGTGTGGTGGAGGCTTGATTGGGGGGGGGGGGTGGGGGGGGCTCCCCCTCCCCTCATCTCTTTGCCCTCTTTCTTTCCCTCCTTTCCTTTCTTTCCTTCTCTTTCTTTTCCTCTTTCCTTCCCTTTTACTCTTTCATTCCTTCTCTCTACACACACACTCTCTCTCTCCTTCCCTCTTTCCTCCTTCTGCGGCCCAACTCTAGTGAGAAGGGGTTTAAACTTTAAACCCCTTCTCTCTTCGCTCCCCCCCCCCCCCCTTGCTGGGGAAGTGGAGGCTTTTGAATATGCTTCCCCCCCTTGCTTCCCCTTCTGACATCACTTCCGGTGTTGTCAGGGGGCGTTGCATATGCTAAGGAGCTATTATGCTAATAGCCTAGTAGCTCATTAGCATACCATATGTTAATGAGCTCCTGCAGCTCTTTTTCTAGGAAAAGACCCCTGAGCCCCACCATCCTAGTGGTTTATCAAGCACATTCCTTTATTTTCTCTAGTATAAATGAATGATTGCCATTCATCCCTGTGGAGAAAAGTAAAGTGCTATACTTGGGGTCAAGGTTGTGGTGACCTCCTTTTCACCTGACTATGCGCACAGGTCTTACTGACCAGGACCCTGTGGAGATGGGGTGGGTGGGTGCAATATGGGCCAGAAGAACCCTTGTGGTATTGAAGCTATCCATGCACACATGACTCATCATAGTGACACACATCTATTATGATGAGTCATGTGTGCATAAGTGGCTTAAAAATAAGAAGCAGAAAAATAATCTGAGGCCATTCCTTGGTTTTAAGTTTTACAAGCTGAACTGTTATGTTCATCATCAAAGATGAAAGAGTATCAACAGCAGGCTGCTAATGATGCAAAACAGGTTAATGGAGGGCAGAAGCTTTAAGCACATTTACCTTCATTCCTGGCTCTTGGTTTGTTGCAGCCTGTGCCAATGGACTTGCTTCCAATCTGAACATAAAACTGAACTAGTCTGTTAACAAAAAGATTAAAAAATTGTCTTAGAAGAGAAAAACAAAATAAAAAAGAAGCTATGAGACAGTATCATCAGATCATTGTTTCTTCATCCTACATGCTTGATTTATATATTATTTTATTTGAGATTATTTAAAACTGTGGCAAAGTATCAGCAGATGCTAAGTGGTTTGTAGAGTAACTTTTACTTCCCTGGGATTCCATGGGTTTTATGGCAACCATATGACTGCTATTGCTAAACCACGTTTTCAGGTAGGTCTGCCAACCTCCAGGTGGGGCATGAAGTTCTCTTGGAATTACATCTGACCTCCAGACTACAGAAATCGGTTCCCCTGGAGAAAATGGAAGCTTTAGTGGGCAAGATCTATGGTATACCATGGATTCTAGGTGAAACCGCTACCCAAATTTCCCCATTTCACAGGCACCACCTCCAAATCTCCAAGGGGATTTCCCACACACTCAACTTACTCCTGGTTTTCTTGGTAGTCCATCCATGAGCATTGGAAACAGTTTGGACATCCACACATCTGCCCTTTCTGTGCATTTTCACAGCAGTGCAGTCAGGCCCCCCCCCCATACATGCCTTAAATAATGAGGAGTTTCATGGAAGCTGCTGTCTGTCAGACTCCTGGTCAAGTTACTCTCAACAACACTCTCTTTGGCAGTTATATGTTTATTGAGATTTAATCAAGATCCAGGTCATAACTAAGCTGTGTCAGAACTGGAGATTTGGGCAGGTACAATCACAGATATAGGTAATTCAAATTAAACCCCTCCTAATGGTCACTCATACATCACATCCATCCCACCTAGCCATAGCGTTCCTACCCCCCTTTCACCTGGGAAATATACGATCCCATTATCTACACAACCAAGCTGGCACCAAAAGTTTCAAGGACGTTCCTCTGGGAGAGGATGGCTTCTTCGGGAGGAATTACGGCCTCTAAGATAGCGCAGTCACGCACTCCACATTCAGTCCTCCCCACCTAAGGAATTCCCTCCCCCTTGCATCCATGGCAAACTGAGCTGAGTGATGTTTGACCCTGTCATTGGTGGAATCATTGGCGGCATCACAGCAATCTCCTTTTTATTTTCTGTACATGCTTATATTGAAGTAGCATTGTAATGAACAGTTCAAACAGGTTCTCTTCCCTCGCAGAGATATGACTTTTTCCTTATGGCTAAAAACTTACTTTTTTAAAAAAATGAAAGTTGGGAATTCTGAGAACCTGCTAAATCTATCAGTACACTGCTTAAAATGCTATACTGACACACAGAGGTCATTTCGGGGGGGAACGCAGTTCCCCCGGGTGAGGTGCAGGGGGGCGGGGCACATGACGAAGCCCCGCCCCCTGCTTCCGGCCGCCCCGCTTCCAGCTCTCATTCAGCCAGGAGGAGGCAGGAGAAGAGGGAGGGTAAGTTGCTTCCCCCCCGCCTCTCCCCACCCCTGCCTGCCTGGGGCCAGGGAGGGCCTTGGCGGGGCTTCCTCGCACTCCCGCTGGCCTTGCAGGTCCACCGCTGGGCCCCTGATGTCAGGGGGTGTGGCATATGCTAATGAGTTATGCTAATGAGTTCCCCTAGCTCTTTTTCTATGAAATGACCCCTGCTGACACATCAATATTTTAGTTAAAACTATTTAAGAGCGAGGTGGGAGGTTCCCCCCCATCCCTTTTTTATCAGTGGCCGACTATAGAGAATTTAAGCTAGGCTAAGTGGTAATTTCTAAGGGCTGGAAATAAAGAACATTCTTTGACTGCTGTGAGCCTACTACTTAAAGAAACCATAATTAAAAGAAGATTGTAGACCTTGTACCGTACCCTATTTTTCCCCTTTGTGGGGTGGAGTTTGGAATTATAACTAAAAGAAGACTGTAGTCTTTGCAACGTACCCCATTTTCCCCCTTTGTTCGGTGGAGCTTGGAGTTATTTGCTTCTTTTTAAAGTTTACAGGTTTTCTGTTGTTTGGAATCAAGAAGATACTGTATTTCGTTTGGGAATTACACAATTTAAAAGGGAACTCTGCTTCAACTACTTCAACTGAATGGCATCTGTAAGACTATTAACACTTTGATTTGACTTGTCAATCCCTTTACCAACACTTCAGGCTCCCAGTTAGACTAAAGTACGTTTAGCTTCTGCCCTTTACCTCTGGTGTTTGATTGTATTTCCTGTGTTCTATTGGTGAGGTTCAAATAGGGAGGAAGTGAACTCTAGAATTCTGTTCCCATAATAACATAGTTGTGGTGAGATATATTCTAGTTGGGTCTATACAAGATTATTCAATACAAGAACTCGTGTGCACTCCATGAAATTGCTGAGCAGTTGGGTAAGAACAGATAAAAGGAAGTACTTCTTCACCCAAAGAGTGATTAACACATGGAATTCACTGCCACAGGAGGTGGCGGCGGCTACAAGCATGGGTGGCTTCAAGAGCGAATTAGATAAGCATATGGAGCAGAGGTCCATCGGTAAATGGATTAAACTCACCCCAGAAAAGAAGACGGATTTTTCAACAGCTGAAAAAAGTTAACTTTGACATAATATGCCTTCAAGAGACTCATATTAAAATGGCAGATCAAAAATACCTTCAAGTTAAAAAAATTTGGAAAACTTTTACTGCTTCAGATAAAGATAAAAAGAAAAGAGACCTAGTGACTTCTGTAAAGGAGCATTTACAACCTGAAATTATTTATGCTTCACAAGATGGAAGAATTCTGATGGTTCAAATACAAAGACAAGCCAAGAAAACTTTACTGTTGAATATTTATGCTCCAAATCAACATCAAGAAAATTTTTACAAATTCCTACAAGATTTGATTTCTAAACAGGATTATGATGAATTATGTATGATTGGTGACTTTAACACAGTATTTGATAAGACACAAGATAGAAAATCGACCAAAGGAAAACAAAAACAAGGAAATGAACTTCCTACAATATTTTACCAATTAATGGAAGAACACAATTGTGTTGATGCATGGAATCCACATAAACAAGACTTCACTTTTTATTCTGCAAGACACAATTCTTGGTCCAGAATAGACATGTGTTGGATCTCATCTACTATGACAAGCGATATGTTGGAAGCTGAAATTTCCCCCTCAACATTTGCTGTAAAGGTAAAGGTTCCCTTGCTCGAAAGCCAGTCGAATCCGAAGATGAAGATTTCATGGACAGAACACATGAAGCACTCCTGAGAGGGCAACAGGAGCAGGAAGGAAAGGTAGCTCAGCAAATGGAGGAGCACCTAACAAAGGAGGAGGGCGCATGGAAGAAAGTAACCCACAGGTGCAGGAAAATCAGGAGACATTGTGAGCCTCTGTTGTTAAGCAATAGGTTCAAGGATCTCCCAATAAATATTGATTCTGGACCACTGGAACAAGGGCTACTCCCCCAGCTTGCCCAAAGCTTGGAGAAAATTTCTCAGGCCCCTGTGGATGAGAGGACTTGAGCTTCTGCTCCCCAATGTAGGCGAAGGTGTGTGCTGGTAACTGGGGATTCCCTACTGAGAGGAGTAGAGGCTAAAGTGTGCTGACTGAACCTGGCGTCTCGAGAATTAAGCTGTCTATCAGGTGCACACATCCAGGATGTGACAGAAAGGGTAGGAAGGCTCATCAAGCCCACAGATTATTATCCTTCCTTGCTCATCCACGTGGGGAAAAATGATATCGCCCAGAACAGCCCAGAACGTATTGAAAGAGACTGTGGCTCTGGGTAAAAAGGTGAAGGTCCTGGGAGCACAGCCTGTGTTTTCATCAGTTCTTCCTGTTGAAGGCTGTGGCTTTGGAAGGGAAAGAAGAATACTGTAAAGAAATGATTGGCTATGTAAATTTTGTCATCAGGAAAGGTTTGGTTTTTTGGATCATGGCTTACACTTTCAAGATGAAGCTCTTCTATCAGGAGATGGTTTGCACCTCATAAGGAGGGCTATTAACTAAATCTGATGGGGAAGCAAGACAAAAGTTCAAAGCCTAATATAATGCCAGTAACTGTCAAGAACACTAAAGATTTGCGGGGAGTGATATATATATGCTAGGAAACATTACCTGTAGGTAAGTACAGAAACAAAAAGTTCAGGGCACATAAACCATGGATTCCAGTGTCTCTACACTAATGCGCAGAGTAAGGGAAACAAGCAGGTGGAACTTGAAGTCCTAATACAGGAAGGGGACTATGACCTCATAGGCATTACAGAAACTTGGTGGGATGACACTCACAACTGGAATATCAGGACTGAGGGGTACAACTTGTTTAAAAGGAATAGACAAATAAGGAAGGGGGAGGAGTAGCTTTATATGTAAAGGAGGTAGAAGCTTCTGAGGAAATATGTTGTCGAAGGCTTTCACGGCCGGAGTTCATTAGTTGTTGTAAATTTTCCGGGCTGTATGGCCATGGTCTTGGCATTGTAGGACCTGACGTTTCGCCAGCAGCTGTGACAGGCATCCTCAGAGGTATAACACAGAAAGATGGAGTACTCTCTGTGTCGAGGCGAGAAGAAAAATGGTAGGCAGGTAATTTATATCTACGCAGGAAGGTGGGGTAGGGCTGAGTCATTATCTTGTAGGAGTTCCCCAGGCTGTGACATGCTAAAGGAGAAGCTTTCCTGGGGAGGTTCTTTTGCATATGGATTGGCTGTTGAAATTCTAATCTTATCTGTAGTGCTGTTGTAAGAGGTTGAGTACCTGTGAAAGAGAACAGTCTTTATCCAGTAGAGGTTGTAAGTAGCTGATGACAACAAACAACAAACCCCAGCCACCCCCTATAAGTAATGGTTGAGAAGGTTCTGTTCCACTGTATCTGATGAAGTGTACTTGCACACAGAAGCTTATACTTTGAATAAAACTTTGTTGGTCTTAAAGGCGCCACTGAACTAAAACTTTGTTCTACCTCACAGGGTCACTGTGAGGGTAGAATAGAGAAGGGGAGACTGTTGTAAGCCACTTTGGGTCCCCTTTGGGGAGAAAAGTGGGGTATAAATGTAATAAACGAATAAATAATGGATTTTATTATTAACATTTTAGTTTTTTTGTTGTTATATTTTTAATCTTAAAATTGTATTAATTGTTATATTATTTTACATTATCAGCTACTTTGGACAGACTCCAAAGAGTGCAGGATATACATCTTTTAAATACATATATCAATGAAATAATTATTATCCATGCCTCACCAATTGCTAGGCAATGGATACAGATTATTGGGGGCGGCAGATGGCATGAGGGGTAATTTTCTGAAGTTTTAAAAGTTTATACACTTTTTTTCTTACATCAGAATGTGATTTTCAAACACCACAAATGTTTACCCAATCAGAAATTGTTCATTAATCTTTAGTTTTTACAACAATGGTACTCTTTTTACAACAATGGTATTCTTTTAAAAAAGAGATGCTTATATGAAATGGATAAAAATATACAGTATAAAATATGGAACCTTACAACAAACAAAGATGTCAGCCTGGCAGAACTTTTGCTTCTGAAGTAGTTTAAAGTCCCATTTTTAGTGCATGATAATTTGTATATGTAACTATTAATAATGCATAATATGTCTACATGATCCCCCTCAAACATAACTGTCTGCATGCAGTTAAATGGTGGCTGGTTGCAGTCTGAAAGTTACATGGTAAAATCTTTTTTTTAGAGGACTAGGTTGTGAGGATTTGGCCCTTCAAAAATAACAGTGGCTATGCTGTGACCATTAGTGGCGGAGTCTATAGCACAGATGAGAGCAGAAGCAGGCACAGTTAACAAGCCAGATGTTGTCAGGTGGATTTTTTTTTGCAATGTTTACCTAGCCTCTACAGATGCCAGGTAAGCCCCAGATGTGACTGCAGTGAGTGAGCAGCCAGCAAACAAAACCATAAGGGACAAGCATGAACAGCGGAATAAAGTGACATCTGGGTAGCCTACTGGCAGCAGACACGTTGTAAATACGCCGGGCCATACAAAAAGGAGACAGGAATGACTCAGGGCTTGCAGTGAGATCCAAGATCAATGTGTAATAACAGATGTGTCAAAGCCGCTTGTGTGGAATGGAATCTACAATCTGCTGAGGTAATACAGAAATCCAAGCAGTAGTTTCAATCCACTGCTTGTGTTGGTTTTCATCTATAAAACTCATTACAACCTGAGACCCACAGTAGGGTTGCCAATGCTGGACTGGGAAATTCCTGGAGATTTAGGAACAGAGTCTAGGGAGGGCTAGGTTTGTGGTGAGAGCTCAGCAGGGATGTGATGACATAGAGTCCACCCTCCAAAGTAGCCATTTTCTCCAGAGGAACTGATCTCTGTGGCCTGGAGATCAGCTGTAATTCCAGGAGATCTCCAGGCCCCACCTGGGAGTTGGCAACCCTACCACCTGGCCTGCCTAGTTATTATCATTCTGCGATCTCAGTTTACTTTTTATTTGTATCAGGTTCTTATCTATCAGCTGCCTTTCTTGTTGATTCCCCAAACACTTGCCCCCAATGTCATGGCGTTCCAACAGAGAATCCTCGGATACAAGTAGCTGTGATTCTTATCCACTTGTGTTGGTTGACAAAAAACAATAGACATATTTAGAAAATTAAATTTCAGTTTACATATCTCTGTGTATAAACACACACAGAAACACACACACATTAAGCAGGCTATAGAGTTACTGGCTCTACACATAATTCTCATTCTTTTTGTACCAGTCTGGGTTATAGGATACAGATAATAGTAGCCTTGAATCATCTGTGGAAGTCTATCTTCATGCGTTACAATTCCACCTCTGCAGTACTTAAATAGATGCAACAAACATGAAACTGAGCAAACTTCAGAGGATGGAGGAAGACAGGAAGGCCTGGCATGATCTGGTCCATGGGGTCGCAAAGAGTCAGACTCGACTGTGCAACTGAACAACAACAACAAGTATCCAAACCTCCAAACCAATGTCTACATAAAAGTGGTATAGTATACAGATATGAGAAGCAGAATATACAATTGACCTGATGCTTGTGGTGTCCAGATCCACTGTTCTTGCTTCCCTTTTGCCAGGTCCATTGAAGTAAAGAGATTTTCCATCACTGAGTATCCCACAGCCATTTCCGACCTGACCTCCAGTAATCTTGTACCAGAGAGGGCTCAATTTCCTCTCAAACCTATCAAACATCTCACTGTGGTTGGGTATGTTAGACACACAGGTCCCATGTGAGGCTTCAAAAGAGGAAGAAAAAATATATAGGAGATGCTTTGCTGAAATAAACTAAGTGATGACCAGCACCATATGATTCATATATATTTGCTTCTTCAAAGAAAGCTTGGAGCTGAGTAGATTCCACCATGTTACTATACCTGTATATGTTGCAAACAACCCATTCTACAGCTACACAAATTTCTCACCAATTATAAATCATCTCTCCAAAACAGAAGACATCCAACTGAACATTTAAAATCAGTGGCATTAAAATAGACCGCAAGCAGAAAAAAAGGTCCCACTAATGGGTTGGATTCCATGGATCCATTGCACTAGTGGAAGCACTTCACTTTAGCTGATCTATTCTGCTGGAAGAAAGTGCCTCTGCAAGCAGAATGTGTTGGAGGGATCCAATCCATTATGTTTAACAACTGCAAAAGCTTTAGTTTGATTTTGTCCCCCATTTTTTTGAGATTGTGTTTTTTCTTCAAGAGAAAAAAAATGGAGCATTACAATCCAGATATGAACAGAATTTTTTGAAGGGTCTGTCAGAATAAGGGTTGCCAAACTCCAGGCAACAATAACAACCATGATATAATTATGAAAAGTCAGTTCAATTTTTCAAGTGTTTGATAAATATTAAAACAAATTTAGAATCCAGTGGTATCTTTAAGACCAACAAAGTTTTATTCAAGGTATGAACTTTCGTGTGCACGCACACTTTTTCAAATACATTGGAAGGAAGGTAAGGTTCAAACTTACAGGCAGGGGCTGAACAGCAAATTAACATGTAACACGATGAAGGTGTTTTAATATATGCAAAGAGAAAACTAAATAACAAGCTAAGGTTATAAGGTCAACAGTTGTAAAGCAATAAATATGTCACAATAAGACTGAGACTCTCCATTCACTCCTCTCACTTAACAGCATATTTTCCCTTTTTTGAGATGGGTGTAGTGTATGTCAGCCAAAAATTCCAATATTCCTTGTATTGCATTCAGTATTCTAATATATTATTCTGAAAAAGAAACACACTAAAATACAGAGGACTGAATGAGTAAGCATATATAATAAAATAAGAAACCAATATCCCTGTTGAGTCCTGGGGAGGTTTTTGTTCCAAGTGTTGTAATAACTTGTAATTCAGTAATTTCCCTTTCCATTTTGTTCCTGAAGTTCCTTTGTAATAAAACAGCTACCTCGAGGTCATCCAGTGAATGCCCTGGAAGGTTGAAATCAGGCCCGAAGCCAGGATTTTTTAATTCGAGGGCCTTTAAATAAGTCAGGGGGCACTGACAACACTATTTTTTTTTAAAAAACACAACAACTCAGGCTTGCCAGTTGGAGCACCTGTAGACAAGGTTCCCTCTAAGCTGTGGAGTCCTGTGAGCAAAAATTCTACTTTGTGAGCTACTTGCATTAAAGTTGTGAGCAAGTGATTTGGCTCCTGC
This sequence comes from Gekko japonicus, assembly GCF_001447785.1. Taxonomy (NCBI): domain Eukaryota; kingdom Metazoa; phylum Chordata; class Lepidosauria; order Squamata; family Gekkonidae; genus Gekko; species Gekko japonicus. Next base: position 1,823,561 of record NW_015168652.1, on the reverse strand, counting down.
ATAAATGAGTGTGCTCTGGAGCCCTCCTTCCTGAGCTAAGGCAAAAATGTGTGAGCCGGAGGCTAAAAAGCTGTGAGCTAGCTCACACTAACTCAGCTTAGAGGGAACACTGCCTGTAGACAGCTCGGAGACAAAGAGGCTGCTAAGTTATCCTGCGTAACTGCGAATGGAAGCAGTTCCTGAGCGTCCGGGCATGTGAGATGGCTCTGAGCATGGCAGCCTGATGCTGGTTGGCCTGGTCCCGCCGGGAGAGAGGCAGAAGGACTGGCAAGCCCCCACAGCCCTGGCCCGCCTTCGGCTTCTCCTGCTCTCTTGGTGGCAGAGCCTCGCCTTCCCTTTGCAGCCTCCTCCCCAGCCCACTGGACTCCTGACGAGTCTTGCCACCACTGCACTTGTGGCCACCCTTGGTTGATGCTGCCGGTGCTCTGCGGCCAGACAGGGCCGCCGCCGCCGCTGCTCCTCCTCCTGCTGGTGGGCCGCGCTGCTCTAGTAAGTGCCCCCCTGGCTGGCTGCCATCCCCTCCCTCCCTCCCTTGACAGCTTTCAGCCTCCACAGGTCTCTGGGAAGCTGGGAAGGCAGCAGCTCTTCTTCCAGGACCTTTGCCTTCAAATCACACTGCTGTTGCCATGCGGCTGGAGAGAGCATGCCAGAGCTGTACCAGGGAAACTGAGCAGTCGCTTGGGAAAGGGGCAGTGGCAGCAGTGGAGAAGCAAGCCGTGCTTGACAAAGGGACAGTGGTGGCAGGCCTGGGCTAGATGGAAGTTGTGGGGCCTTCTCAGGAAGTCAGGGGGCCGGGCCCCAAAATGCTCCAATGGAGCGAGAGCCCTGGTTGAAATGTTCTCCTACAGGTTTCTCAGTCTTGTGATTTCTGGCGTCAGATTTGTGTCCATTTATCCTCTGGTGTAGGGTTTGTCCTGTCGGTCCCATGTAGAGAGCCGAAGGGAATCATTGGCATTTAATGGCATATACAATGTCAGAAGATGAGCAAGTGTATGAGCCTCTGATGATGTAGTTGATGTTGTTAGCTCCAGTGACTGTGTTGTCTGGGTGTCTGTGGCAGCAAAGTTGGCATCTGGGTTTATTGCAAGCTCTGGTCCCAGTGTCCATGTTCAAATTAGATGTTGCATTATTGTATGTGAGGAGTTGTTTGAGATGGGGGGTGGGCTGTCTGTGCACCTGAGAGGAGTGGAGAGTCTCAGTCTTATTTTGACATATTTATTGCTTTACAACTGTGGACCTTATAACTTTAGTTTGTTATTTTGTTTTCTCTTTGCATATCTTAAAATATCTTCATCATGTTACACGTTAATTTGCTGTTCAGCCCTTGTCTATAAGTTTGAACCTTACCTTCCTTCCAATGTATTTGAAAAAGTGTGCGTGCACACGAAAGCTCATACTTTGAATAAAACTTTGTTGGTCTTAAAGGAGCCACTGGACTCTAAATTTGTTCTACTGCTTCATACCAACATGGCTGACCACCTGGATCTATCTTCATGATACATATTAATACATTTCTGTTAAATCACAAGGACATTCATATTCTTCATAATAAGAATAATCCAATGACACAATCCTCTTATCTACTGCAGGAGACTGCCTGGTCCTGTTCACCTCAAGCGTCATCCAATGCAAATAAAATGCAATAGCCAATAAGATGTTCTTAGTGTCTTTCTTATCCAAGTAGCATGAAAAGTCACGATTCTGCAGACTGGCTTGGTGAAACACCTGTTTCAATAAGCTTCCTCAGCGCGGAATTTGTGTAGATTTTACAAATTCTCTTCTTACTCAGTTTTTTGGCTGCATCTTCTCTCTCATAGGCATGAGAGCTATTCACGAATAAGAATAATAAGACACTAAGTATATCTCAAAAGGGTTATTTTATTCATCTACAGCAGGAGGGAGTGGCTTAAATGTTGATAATAATCTGTCTTCTAGTCTAAAGGGATTTCTAGATCAATTAACGGGGGCTCCACCATCTTTTCTGTCCTCTTCTGTAAGGGTGGTTGTTCTAGCTTTGATTTAATCAAGGACTTTCTTATTAGATTGTTAAAAGTTCTTGTCAAGTGAATTGTAGAGTTCCTATAAATCCCTATATTGAAAAACAACATAGAGGGGATTTTAGGTGAAAAAAAAGGTCATGATATGCTGTTTTCTGAATTTTTTCTACATATTCCATATCTATGTAGGGGACAGGCATGCCCAAAAAATAAAGAGATGACACAAACTTGTTTCTTATCTCCCACCAATTTATCCATCAGCTCCCATAGGGTTTTTAAGATTGTGATTCCATACCTACACTTAATAGAGAAGGTCCATCTTCTGGATCCTGATTTAAACTAAGTCCCTCATTCACATCAGAATCATTCTCCAAAACCTCAAACCAATTTTTAGTGGCACAGAGGGCAATTTATTTATTAAAAAGTTTTCCAATCTGCTTTGCTTAGCTTTTAATAAAAGGTTCATAATCAATCTGTCGTGCCTGGTTTTTTTAACTCATTTTAACAAATGAAAAGGAAGAGAACAGCAACCCCCTTCCAAACTCAACGTCTTCAAGGGGGAGGGAGGAATGAGAAAATAGATGGACAGCCACTCTCTAGCTTAAAAAAAGAACCCCTTCGAACGATAAAGAATAATAAAATATAACTAACAGGAGTCTAATAAAATAAAATACAAACTAATAACAACCTAAAAGGCCTGAAGTAGCCTAAACTAAGCTCAACTGCAAAGAATTAAAATAAAAACCCAAAGGCAGCTGCAGCCTCTCCCCACCCAACACTCCATTGCCTGTGAGGGAGAAGACAAAAAAGGTTGTCAGAGTTTAAACAAATAAATCTTCTACGTGTCCTGAAAGTTCAAGATAGAAAACCAAAAAAAGAAGAGAGATAAAATAAAGCTAAAGAATTGCTAGAAACATCCTACCACTCCTTACACAATTAAACTTAATAGGGAGTGAGATAAGGGAACCCACTGTATGCTGAAAACAATCACTCACAAAGGCAGTCCAAATTAAATGAGGGGGGAAGAATGAAAGGAGACTTATAATGAACAGGGAAAAAAGATAACAGAAGCAAATAGAAACCAAAAGTTAAGAGTATAAAACTCTTTGAAGCAAAGCACAACCTAAAAGCGTCAGCCAGACTAGCACCGGAAAACGGAAACTCACCTGAATAGGGTAACAGTTCTGTCTTACCTGTGTAGCCCAAATCACAGAAGCAGACCCCAGAGATACAATCCCCATGACCACTGCAATAGTTGGGACATGGCTCTGAGAAGTACACCCCATCTAATCCAAAAGGAGGCACATTCTTCTGTGAACTGCTGTCTTGGATCCAGCGGAATCTGGTTTTACTGTATATTAGGAAAAATCATAGCAGAAGATGGTTGCTGAATGCCTATCTGTTGCATTTCTTGTGTTCTCAAACTGTATGAGACCCCAAATTGTTCAAACAGTCTCTTTAATGACAAAAACAGTCTCAAAAATATACCCCAGCACTTTCTGGTTGCATGTATCACTGCTACTATTAAACACCCTTTAGGAAGGGCAGATCTACTTTGGGTCACTGTCTAATTATACGACATCTAATTGAGAAATTTGTGACTAGTAGATTGGTCTCGTTGTATGCTGCCTTTTTTTGACCTGAGATCTGCCTTTGACACTATATCTAGGGGATTGCTATGGGAGAAACTAAAAGCCGTGAATATAGATCATAGACTCTTACATCTAATACGAGTCCCATATTCAAATATATCCTTCAAAGTTAGATGCAACAGGGCTGGGCACCTTTCTAATTCAGTAATAACAGCAAATGGAGTAAAACAAGGCTGCGTCCTGGCACCAGTGTTGTTCAGCTTAGCTTTCCTTAGATATAATTGAGTAGTGGGGTGGCACTTTCTGAACATTCCACATGCTCCTAAATCAGTTGGCTCCATGATGTGTCACTCGGAAGCTGTCCCTATCCACTGGCTGTGTTGCCTGAGTACTGCCCACAGTGCACTCCATTAGCCATTGGACCATCAGCCGCCACTCAAGAGTACTCGCATGCTCCTCTTCCCTGCCCACTCCAGTCACTGTTCCCTGTCAGAATACACTCTCTCTCCTGAGCAGAGGTCATTTCGGGGGGGAACGCGGGGGATCGCAGTTCCCCCTGGTGAGGTACGGGGGGCGGGGCACATGACAAAGCCCCTCCCCCTGCTTCCGACCACCCCGCTTCCGGCCCTCATTCAGCCAGGAGGAGGCAGAAGAAGAGGGAGGGTAAGTTGCTTCCTCCCTGCCTCTCCCCACCCTTGCCTGCCTGGGGCCAGGGAGGGCCTTCGCGGGACTGTTGGGGGCGGGGTGTGTGGCCTTATGACACATTTCCGGTAATGTCAGGGGGTGTGGCGTATGCTAATGAGTTATGCTAATGAGTTCCCCTAGCTCTTTTTCTACGAAATGGCCCCTGCTCCTGAGGAAGACACTTTGCCTGCTTGGCTCCTCTGTGAGACTAACTTTTCCCTCAGTGGCTGTTGGTAGGCAACCAAGCTTGGTTCTGTCAGTAAAAAGACAAAGGAATGAAACCCTTTCCACGCCTTTGTGAGGAACTCACTAGGGCCAGTCCTGACTAGGGTTGCCAGCTCCAGGTTGGGAAATTCCTGGAGATTTTGTGGTGCTTCTGCCCCCCCAATGCTGCCCTACACAGGATCCACCCCCCAAATCTTCAGGTATTTCCCTACTCAGAGCTGAGAACCCTACTTTCCTCTCAGTGCCCGTTGCAACCAAGCTTGGTTCTCCTCAGTAAAAGGCCCTTTACACGCGTATTTTGGGCTTTGGGAGAAAACTTATTGGGGCCAGTCCTGACTACGGTTGCAGCTCCAGGTAGGGAAAATCCTGGATATTCTGTGTCTAAGGAAGCCAGTCTAAGGAAGCCAGAGTCTGGGGAGAGGCCTCAGCTGAACAGAATGTTATAGAATCCACCATCCAAAGCAGTTAATTTTCTCTAGGGGGAGAGAGAGATCTGTTGTCTGGAGTTCAGGTGATACCTAGCGATCTTCAGGCTCCACCTGGAGGTTTGCTACCCTAGGCATAGCAGTCAGTGCTTCAAAGCAGGGTCTGATAGACCCAGGTTCTTGCTGTGGAAGCTGAGTGGGGGATTTTTGACCAGTCACAGACTGTCAGCCTAACCTATCTCACAGGGTTGTTGTGCAAGTAAAAAGGGGGAGAGGAGAATGATGTAAGCTGCTTTGGTTCCCATTGCAGAGAAATATTACTTTTCCTCCTGGGAAACCATTGTTGCCAATCTCCAGGTGAGGGCTGGAGATTACTCAGAATTACAACTGTTCTCCAGATGGCAGAGATCAGTTCCCCTGGAGAAAAGGGTGGACTCTGTGTCCTTATACTCTGCTGAGATGGCTCCCCTATGACAGCCAATATGACATAGCAGTCAGGGTTTCAGAGTATGGTAGAGGCTGCAGGTGGGGGGGGAGATGGAAAGCTGAGGAGTTAGGGGGGAATAAAGGTAGGTTGATGCTTGGCTGGGAAGGAGATAGGGTTGCCAACTCCAGAGCATGGTATGGGGGAGATGGAGAGGCTGCAGGTATGGGGGAGATGGAAAGCTGAAGAGTGAGGGGGAAATAAAGGTAGGTTGGGAAATTCCTGGAGATTTGAGGTGTGGAGCCTGCAGAAGGTTGGGTTTGTGGAGGGGTGGGACCTCAGACAGGTACAATGCCATAGATCACTCAGAGTTATAATTGCTCTCCAGATGGCAGAGATCAGATCCCCTGGAGAAAATGGTGGGCTCTGTGTCATTATACCCTGCTGAGGTGCCCCCCCCCAAGACAGCCAGTGTGATGTAGTAGTTAGCACTTCAGAGCAGGGTCTGCCAGTCCTAGATTCTTCCTGTGGAAGCTGATTCAGTGATTTCAGATCTTCAGTGTAACCTACCTCACAGGGTTCTTGTGCAAAGCTAAAGGGGGAGAGGAGAATGAGGTGACCTGCTTTGGTCAGCACTTTGGAGAAAGACTGTACTTTTACTAGTTAGAGGCTACAAGGAGAGTGGAAGAAATGGAAACCTGAAGTCAGAGGGGCAGATAATGGCAGGTTGATGATTGGCTGGGAAGTAGTAGATAGGGTTGACAACTCCAGGTTGGGAAATTCCTGGAGACTTGAGGGGGGGTTTGAGGAGGGGGGGGACCTCAGACAGGTACAATGCCATAGACTCCACCCTCCAAACCAGCCATTTCCTCCTGGGGAACCATTGTTGCCAATCACCAGGTGAGGGATGGAGATCACTCAAAATTACAACTCCTCTTCTGGTAGTAGAGATCAGTTCCTCTGGAGAAAGTGGTGGACTCTGTGTCATTATACCCTGCTGAGGTCGCCACAGCTAATTGATGCTGAGTGCCCAATGCTGGGGCACTCTCCCAGAGCCTCTTTCTAGAGCTCGTTGTATTTATTTCCACAACGGACCTTATTCCTAGTATATTAATAATTTGGTTAGCAGAGTAGGTAACATTGATACCTACCTCCCTATTTTAGTAAATAGGAAAATCCCGGCTTTGCTATTTGCCAATGATATGGTACTACTCTCCAGAACCCCAGTGGGTTTGAAAAGAGCACTTAAGGTGTTTAGTTGTTATTGCAAAGAGAACCAATCAGAGCTTAACAAGTGGGTACCCACAAGAAGCATGCGGGGTGATTATCCCATTCCTCACACCTTTACTTCCTCCCTTTCCCCCTACCTTTGTCACCCTCTTTCGTCTCCCTTCTTCACCCCTTTTCTTACTCTCCATCTCTCCTTCATACATGTTACTTCTTGTCTCTGCCCCCTCATCATTCTCTTTGTTTTTCTGCCTCCCCATCTCATCACTCTCTCTTTCTGCCCGCATCATTCTCCCAGCCTCCTTCCTGCTTCCTCCCCCACCCCACAGCAGCAGCAGCAGCAGCAGCAGCAGTGGCAGAACTCCCAGCCATCCACCTGCTTCCTCTCCTCCCTAAAGCAGCAATGGCAGCTCTCTGGAAATCACAATGGATCTCCTAGCTACAGAGATCAATTCACCTTAGGGTTGCCAGCTCCAGGTTGGGGAATTCCTGGAGATTTGGGGATGGAGCTGTAAAGTACTGGGTTCGACACATGGAAGACTCGGACCACGACGTGCATTAAGACATGTTTATTGTACTTCACACAGGAACTGCAAAACGGCCCTGAAAGGCCAACTTATACACACCCACCCAGCACACCCACAGTCCCGTTGGAGGGTTTGAATTTCCCGTCAAAGTTGCTATTGGTGAATGCTGGGGGAACTAGGATCCTAGGTTCCTATTGTTTAGAGGAGCTAAGCTCCCTACTGTAGCCACGGACCCTGGTAGCGGTCCGCGTACATAACAGGAGCCTTGGGACAGTGAGGCTTGGGGAGGCAGACAGCCTCAGCAGGGTATAATACTGTTCAG
>NW_015168652.1:1791805-1816121 GCF_001447785.1 Gekko japonicus | reverse complement strand
AGGGTATAATGTTGCCCTCCAAAGCAGTCATTTTATCCAGGGGAACTGATCTCTGTCACCTAGACAGCAGTTGTAATTCTGGGTGATTTCCAGGCCTCACCTGGAGGCTGCGAATGGTAGTTCTTGTGGAGGAAATGGCTTGTTTGGAGGGTAGAGTCTATGGCATTATACTGGTCTGATGTTCCTCCCCTTCTCAAATCCCACCCTTCCCAGGCTCCACCCCTCAAATGTCTAGGAATTTCCCAACCTGGAGTTAGCATCCCTATTTCCTTTCCAGCCAACAGCCAACCTACCTTTATCTGCCTCTCTGTCTTCTGCTTTCCATCTCCCCACCCCCCCTCAGCCTCTACCTAAGAAAATTACAGTCTTTCTCCACAGTGGGGACCAAAGCAGCTTACATTATTCTCTCCTCCTTTTTATTTGCTCAGCAGCCCTCTGAGGTTGCTTATGCTGAAAGTATGTGACTGGTCCAACATCACCCAGTCAGCTTCCACCACAAGATGGGGATTTGAACCTGGTTCTTGCAGATCCTACTTTGAAGCTCTAACTGCTGCACCACACTGGCTTTCATAGGTGGCTGTTCAAGAGTAGCAAGCAGCCAGGCCTAGCTGAGTCATGCACGTTAGGTGGTATCAAGTCACCCAGAGGGTGCTGCCAGGCCTAGGGCTGCCAACCTCCAGGTGGAACCTGGAGATTCTCCAGAATTACAACTGAACTCTAGGCAGCAGAGATCTGTCTCCCTGGAGAAAATGGCTGCTTTGGAGGGTGGACTCTGTGCCATTATATCCAGCTGAGGCCTCTCCCTTCCCCAAACCATGCCCTCCTTAGACTCCACCACAAAACCTCTAGGAATTTCCCAGCCTGGCACTGGCAACCCTTGTCAGGCCTGGCCCTAAGGATCCCTCCCTGAAAGGCCAGAATGGGCCTGGAAAGTGCCCTTCACCTGCCTTTTACTGACAGAACCAGTTAGAAGCCCCCCTCCGAGACAGTGGAGCCTGCAGCAAAAGAGGTAGGGGAGCTAAAAATTTGCCCCCCCCCCCCCAGCTATCAGCCAGTCTATCTCTCACTGTCAATGTGGCGAGGCCTGGAGTAGATCCCTGTAGCAGCCATTTAAAAGGGTATTGGGGGGAATTCAACTCTCCCCAAGGTCTGTTTAACTTTTTGGATTTTTCTGCAGATCCACAGAGTCCCCTGAGTCTGTAGAAAAAACTGTTGGGGAAGAGTGTGGTTTCTGTTTGCAGAAATAAGTATCTGCATACAGAGGGGACTGTTGAGAATTAGATATATAGATTATCAGAACACTAAAATCATATTGTTTGGCAAAAGATGGTGAAAAGTACTGAGACTGGCAAGTTATTTCAGCTCTTATACTTTTATTATAGGTGCAGAACAAGACAAGGAACCCTGGCTCGCAGGCTGGCTTATATGCTCAGTAAACCCACTCCCAAGAACACCCCTCCCCACTCAGTGATAGGCTATATACAGTGGCTGAGAGTTCCATAGGTCCTGACCAGGAACCTAGCCCTCTGGTTGGTGTGGGCAAGAATCCGCTCGGGCCATTGTCTCCCGGAGCGAAGCTCGGAGGCTTCGCATGACTGCATGGAGCACTCGCCTCGCATGCGGTCGGGTTAGATACATTACAGATGGAAAAGAATGTCTTGTAACATCAATGGTCATAAATAAGTACTGTATTTCAAGAACTTTGGGGTCGTGAGTCATTTGTCTGAAACCAGAACTACTCACCATGATTATGTTGCAGCAATAGGCCAAAAATCCACTCAGAGTATTCTAGAATTTGCACACCCCAAAGGAGGCCTCTATTTACCAGCAGCCCTCTGGCTATTCCAGGCAAAAACATTGTCCCAACTAATGTATGGGACAATACTCTGACCTCCCTCCTCTTGTTTTGCCCCTTTAGAATGAGTTCAATCAAGATTCCTAAGAACATTATTCCAAGTACCCAGCTGTGTTTCCAATGCTAGCTTATGTCTTGATTCTAGTTTGGTTAAGGTGGAGGCTAGGGTAAGCCTTGCCTCTATCGATTTTTGGCTAAATCTAGCATATAATGCACAGGGCCTGAAACCCTTAGTTCTCCAAGATAGTTACAGAATTGCAGACTTGCAGAATTCTGCAAATTGCAGAATTTAGGATTTTCTTTAGATAATGTTCTGAAAATGGGTTTTGACCAAGCAAAAGCAATGGTCAACAAACAAAGGTTGTTTGCTATAGAGTGACAAAGAGACAATAACAACATCACAAATTTTATGATTTCAGAGAAACTTAGATATATTGTCACTCCGGCACCCTATCTCTCCTTCTTGTAGGCACCTAGCCAATGAAGAGCTTTTACATTGGTAAGATGGCAAGCTCTCCCTTCTGCAGTTTTAGAGGCGAGATACTAAAAGATCCCCATGAAGGAGAGAATCTGTCCCTGTGGTATCGAAGAGGTGGAATCAGTTGAGCAAGTTTTGTTTTACTGCAGGTTTTATCAGGAACTTTGCTCAAATATAATCTCCCCATTGCTTAAAAGATTTTCAGACTGTTCTGATGTTGGTATTTCAAAGAAGCTTTTATTAGATATTAATCAACAGACCACTATTTATTTGTGCAAAAAAAATTTTCAGGGGCTTGTAAAATTCATCGGGAATTTTAATGTACAGATTTTAAATCTGAGTAAATTCCAACTGTTGTGTTAGCAGGATTGACCTTTTGTATTCTTCTATTTACTTTATTGTAATCTTTTTGATCATTTGATTTGTAGTGGTCATTGGCCAAATAAATCTAAATCTGAAAAACCTTTTGTTTTTGACACTCTTAAACAGTGTGCCAGGCACTGGATGTAAAGTACACCACATAGTATTTAGCTATTTATTTGTATATGTACGTAATTCATTTGTGTATTAAACACAAACACACCTCTTCCTTAAATACTTAAAACAATGGATATCCCAAAACTGAACATGAGCAAGCCTAAACTGGCAATATGAAATTGTGGGTGGGTGGGTCCGATTCAGATGATCTCTTAGGGTGCAGGGGATTTGTACCTGCCCACTGCATGGAAACAAGGTGACTACTTAACTGTGCTACACCAGAAAACTTTCTGCTGCATTGTGGTTCAATAACAACATCAAAATAGAGAACTTCCTTATGGGGAGATGCCAGCATCTGTGTCTACTGACCTGGCAACTACCAATGAATGAGAAATAACTATTGAGGTTTGGGAAGGGCTTGGATGCAGAGTGTGCGAATGAACATATTTGCTAGGCCCAAATATAATTTCCCAATGTACAGCCCATGAACTGACTGCCTGATTCAGGCATATGCATGTTGGATTTTATGCATGTAAGATCTATGCAAAATGGCATCCAAGAGTTGAGAGCAAGAGTGTACAAAGGTAGGGCAGGTCAGGAGCCCAGGAGCAAGCTGGGCTGAGTGGCCCCCGCAACACTGGCAAAGCTACTGTGGGCACTGGGAACTTTCCCTGTAAGTGAAATGGCCAGTCTACCTCTGTCCTTACTCCACATACAGCTTCTCCCCACAGCAGATTACGTAAACTGAGAATTTGCATCCTGAAATTGGAGTTTCTCAGACAATAGCAAGCTTCCATGACAGAGTGGGGATTCCAACATGGGTCTTCCAGATTCTAGTCTCTTACTCTAATCACTACACCACACTGGAAATCCATGTGTACCACCCTGACCAACTTAGAGACAGTATATAGCGTAATAAACAAATCATCCTAGAACAGGGGTACCCAGGAGCCTATGGGCACCTTTGGTATTCTAACACAGCATGTTGGGTGCAACCACAAGATGGCCAATGGAGGAGGCAGAGCCAACCACAAAGTGGCCCTGTGAAAGATGGAGACACACACATAGAGGCAGGCCTGTAGCCACAGGGGGCATTTGAGGGCAATGCCCCCTCCCTTATGTGCCCTGCTCTCTCCTCTCCTGGTCCCACCTTCTTGGATGGCAGGCTGAAAAGCACCTCAGCGTGGATTTGACTGCCGAGCAGGAGGTGTGTTCGTCTGCTGGGGGTGGCTTCTGGGCCGGGTGAGCAGTGAGGGCCAGCATGGAGGTGGCCAGGCTGCTGCAGACTTGTAAGGCAGAGGCCCGCGGCCCCTTTTGCCAAGCATGGCGGCAGTGGCGGGGCTTCTCTGCCCGCGCTTCTTGGGCCGAGGCGGTGCCGTGGGAGGTGGGTGTGCTTGGAGCTGCCTGCCCACCACCTGAGACCACCTCTCTTCCTCTCTCTCCCTGCAGCGCAGCCCTGGCCGAGCAGTTTCCAGGCTCTGGCGAGCACATCCTCCTCCACCGCTCACCCGTCCCTTGCAGCTGTGGACGCGGTGCAGCCAGCCTGCTGAGCAGGGTCACGGGGGGGTGGAGAGTGTTCTTTTTGTGTGCTGCCAAAATATAAAAGCACAGAGGATAGGACTGCATTTCTCCCCAGGCAGCCCACCTCCTCCCTATGCAGCAAGTGGCTCATCCTCCTTTCCCTTCCTGCTCCCACGTGCCTATGTCACTTCAGTACGTTACGTGCCTCCCCCCCCCCAATTTTCTGGCTACAGAACTGCATAGAGGAAGCCCAAGTGCAGCGGACACATGGAGTAATTTTTTAAAAAAGTAGTGTGGGAGAAAATGAAACCAGCACCGTGGTGGCGGCTGCGGTCAAAACATTATTTTAATCTGCACAGCAAACCAGATCCGCAGTGACCAATTAGAAGCCCTGCTGGTAGGCACCAGAAAAGATGTTGGGGCCATGGTGCCTTCAGGCACCATGTTGGGGACTCCTGTTCTAGGATATGCTAGAACAACTTCTGGGTTCCCAAGAAGATTTACTTGGAAGTAAATTCTATTGTCATCAAAGGATCTTACTTTCAAGAGACTATATTGCGGACCATGCTTTCAATCTGTCAAAACCCCCACATCCATTATACAGCTGACATTTTAGGAGACATTACCCAATCTGCAATGGCAACTAATGCTTATGGTGGTAAACAATGTGTGTGTTAGGCATGTTTTGCTTCGATACGGCTGCCTATTTTTGATTACATTACAGAACATAATGTTTAGCAGACTGCTGCTATTGATTTGGTGCCATTTGTGTTGGGCAGATCAAACTCATTAGTGTCAGATTTGTGTATCTTGGCATTTACTTCTGTTGATTAATTAAGGGGGAAACACTTAAACTACAGTACACACTGGGTGTTTGATTCGTTTTCACCATGAAGACCCCAGCTCTGCCTGCTATATAGCATGTCATGCACTGTAAATATTGTTAAAAGGTAACAGAAGGAGTCCATGGCAGCCAGGAAACCCACAGACAGGAAGGCAAAATATCTTGGCCACGCTTCTAGAGCAAGAGCAGAGGAAAGGGGAGGAGTAGGGAAGGTCCTGCTGATAGTAGCTGAATATCGTCTGGTTTGTTTTCTCCTGTGTTTGCTGGTCACTGAGAACATGATTCACTTTCCTCATAGTCTTGAGTAACACTGACAAATTTAGGAGTAATACTCAGGAGATTTCTGGCTGTGTCTCAAGAATCTGTTCTGATTTGTTAAAACAGCTGTAATACTATTTTCTCCTATGAACCACCACCCCTGCCCAAGATTAAAGGGAAGAACAATTTCCACAGGGCCTTCTAGAAGGAACACAATGTTATAGATGCTACAGCTAAGGTAGCTTCCTATACAACTCATTTCTACTTGTTATACACAATCTCTTGAATCTGCACACCATTAAAAAAAAAAAGCTTTGCTCAGTTGCAATGACAGTTGCAGCTTCTGATACACTGGAATTGTTCAGAGGATGCCATATGAAGGGACCAACAGCATCTTTGCCCTCCCCCAATATATATGCTGTACAGATACCTTTATGTCATTCTTGCACACCACAGTGGTCAGAATCCATGCAGGGGCAGGCATAGCAGAGGTTACCACTGCATTTTGTGCCAGTTTCAGTGTTAACTGTAGCAGTTGCAACTAGGGTTGCCAGGCACCTGCCTGGAAGCCCTGGGAGACTCTGGGGACAGGGCATGGGGAAAAGGACCCAGAAGTGACACCATCAACACTCTAGGATTTCACTGATCTAGAGACTGGCAAAATCCTAGACAGAAAAATCCTCAGTGACAGAAAAATCCTGGTATCTGATGAAGTGTGCATGCACACAAAAGCTTATACTCAGAATCAGGGGTCTTTTTGTAGAAAAAGAGCTGCAGGAGCTACTACTAGGCTACTAGGCTATTAGCATATGCCATGCCCCTTGACATCACCGGAAGTGATGTCAGAAGGGGAAGCAAAAGGGAGGGCATCTTCAAAAGCCTCCCCTTCCCTTCCCCAGCTGGCCTGGGGGGGGGGAGAGCGAAGAGTTGGGCCACAGAAGGAGGAAAGAAGGAAGGAAAGAGAGGGAGAAGAGAGAAGGAAAGAAGGAAGGAAAGAGGGAAAGAAAGAGAAGGAAAGAAGGAGAGAAAGAGGAAAAGGAGAGAAGGAAAGGAGGGAATGAAAGAAAGAGAGAAGGAAAGAAGGAAAAGGAAGGAAGGAAGGAAGAGATGGGAAAGAGAGAAAGGAAGGAAGAAAAGAGGTGAAAGAGAGAAAGAAAAGGAGGCAAAGAAAAGGAGGGAAAGATGGCAAAGTGATGGAGGGAGGGAGGGAGGCTCTCCCACCAGCACCCATCAAGCCCCCGCCACCCCCGCAGATCCCTTACTTACCACTTCGGTTGGGCTCTCCTGGCTTCCCCCAAGTCGCAGCGCACCTGCGCGGGCCCAGGGAACATGGCGGCGGGGCTCTCCTGGCCTCCCCCAAGCCACAGCGCTCCTGCGTGGGCCCAGGGGACGTGGCGGCGGGGCTCTCCTGGCCTCCCCCAAGCCACAGAGCTCCTGCGCAGGCCCGGGGGATGCGGCGGCGAGGCTCTCCTGGCCTCCCTCGAGCCGCAGCACTCCTGCGTGGGCCCGGGGGACATGGCACCGACTATCCGGCCTCCCCCGAGCCGCAGCACTTTCGGCGTGGGGAGCTAGGGGCGGGGCTTGCCGCCGCCGCCATTAGTGCGGGCTCCTGGGCTGCCGGAGCAGTGCTCCGGCACACTCCGCCCCCAAAAGACCCCTGCTCAGAATTAAACTTTGTTGGTCTTAAAGGTGCAATTGGACTCAAACCTTTTTCTGTTACTTCAGACCAACACGGCTACCTACCTGAATGTATCTTCATGGAAGTACCTACATTAAGCTGCATGGAATGGAACTCCATCGACCTTACAAAGGTATTTGATGAAGTGTGCATGCACAGAAAACTTATACCCAAAATTAAATTTTGTTGGTCTTAAAGGTGCCACTGGACACAAACTTTGTTCTACAGCAAAATCCTCAGTGACAGCACTTCCACGGTTTACCTGGAAGTTACAGTGACACATTGACAACATACTTGCCCATCCCCGCCAGCACTCATTTGAGCCCTGGTGGGGAATGGGGGTGGTTTGGTGGAGCGGGTTACCCATTCAAAATGGGCAAATCCCCCCCCTACAAAGCTCTAACACTGTTACTAGTTGTAGAGCTGGACTGAAAAGGAGGGGAAATCAGGTTACAGGAATGAGAACTGCAATTTTTTTCTACTGCTGTTCCACTCATGTAAGTAAAAACAACTTTCCCTCTAACAGAGGTTCCAGGTAGCTCTGTTCGTCCAAAGACTAACACCAACCAAAATGATACAAAACAGTCTGAGAGTACTCAAATGCCTTTCTGTTTCTTTTTCACCCAGGAGCACCTGTTTATGGAATTAATCCTATTGAGATGTCTTATTTTATTCCTGGGATTTCTTAGGAGCCTTTCTGGCCGAACGGATAAGCCTAAAGAAAAAGAAAAAAGAATACTCTGGACAAAAGCACTCATTGTCCCAACGAGCTTTACTACAACTTGCTTGTTTACTAAGTCTCGCAAGTTACATGTCTAAAGGATCGCTGTAGAATTAAAATGCTCTGCCATGTTTTGTTTCAGTTTCAGTTTGCCTTTATTTGCATAAAACAATACCTTAAAAGAGGATTACTATAAAAGAGAAATATACATATAAAACCAAGCATTTTGCAGACTACATAATCTCTCCTTATGTATAAAAGCCTTTTGGTGGTGGCACTCTCCAGAACCTTCCTCATGCTCCTGATTTGGTTGGTGGTGCCCTAGTGTATCACTCACAGGGTGTCTGACTCCACTGGCTGCGTTGCTGCCTCCCTTGGCGCGGTCCCGCCCACAGAAGCGGCACCCGGCATCTCGGCCTCACTCTCCTTGGAGTGGACCGACGGGTCAGATGCTCCAGCGGCCTGAGCCTGGTTGTACCGCCGCGATTGTCCTCACCCGAGCATGGGTAGCTGCTTGGGCTGTGTGCAACCAGACAACGGAAGAACTGGGGGCTCCAGTGGGGGAAGGGAGGGGGCTCAACCTGATCCTGCCACCGCCGCTGCCATCCTTGCCCGAGCCGGCCTACAGGTGGCTGCCCTGGCTGCGACCGGATGACAGATGCGCTGGGCACTCCAGCGCGTGGGGGCCCCCTCAGGCTGAGCCCAATCCTGCTGCCACCGCCATGGTCATCTGCGCCCGACTACAGGCAGCCTCTGACTGGACAGGGCTGGCGCGCTGCCAGGCTGGAGGCTGCTGGAGGTCGCCTGGAGGCCGCCAGACATGCCTGGGCAGGAAGCCAGTCACAGGCCACTCCCTCGCCCCTTGACTCTGGAGTGTCACGACGGGGGAGAACGCGGGGGACCGGGGGCTCCTGTGTCGCATCTTTCTAGGGCCCATTGTCTTGCTCCTAGTATTGCATAATCTTACATAAAACAATTTGTTACAAAGTGTTGCTCTTTTTGATAGTTTTTCCTGTTGTAGTTTTATAGCTGATTGTAAAAACATGGCTACCTTCACTGACATTTCAGGAACAGAGTCGTTCAGAAGATGGTACACTTTTAAAGCATCAGGAAGGTCTATCGTGTTGGCTAAAATAGGGTTTAAATATCTAAAACGTATATCTACATAAAATTGACAATGCAAACAGATATCTGAAACTGTCTCAATACATCCAGAGTTACAATGGCAAAGTTTAGCAGTATATACTATATTATTATATCTCCCATGCAAGATTGAATCTTGCTAGAGAAAAGGCTCTGCACTGTTGTGGTGCTTGTATATCAGATAGGTATGGGGCCATTCGGCCTACCGTGAGAGGAATCTCAAAGTTCAGAGGGGAGCAAGATTTGTTGGCTAAGCTGTATAGCCTTTGTGTTTCAATGTCAAGGACTCTGCGTTTAATCATCTGAAAAGTGCCCATAAAAGGGAGCATAAACAGTGAGTCCAATGGGATGCCCATGGCAGTTATTTCGTTCTCAGTGTGTGATAGCCAGTTAGACATGTTTGACTCTGTGAGCATTTGTTGTGTAAGGCTCCCATGGTCTACATTGTACTGTACTGAATAACAAAGGGAACAGCAATATAATGACAATGAAAAACACAAGGATTGCTGCAAACGTGCACACAGAAGTAAATTACACGAAAGTAAACTAATTTCTGGTACTGGTGGTATTCATGATGTATACTTTTATATTCAACAGGTGAACAAGTAGGACGAACTTCTCGAGTAAATGCTCGTTTTGAGTTGCCTTTCTCAAATGAGTCCCAATTTTACATCCATGTGCAATAGCTTCAACATTGGAGTCTCTGAATCAAAACAGTCTTCACAGCTATATAGCTACAATCATAACATCTCAAGTGGACAGGTACCAGAAATTAGTTTACTTTCGTGTAATTTACTTCTGTGTGCACGTTTGCAGCAATCCTTGTGTTTTTCATCTACATTG
The DNA here is from genome assembly GCF_001447785.1 of Gekko japonicus. Lineage (NCBI taxonomy): Eukaryota > Metazoa > Chordata > Lepidosauria > Squamata > Gekkonidae > Gekko > Gekko japonicus. The sequence goes on along the minus strand of NW_015168652.1, from coordinate 1,806,303 downwards.
TAATGTAAACACAGCCAATATTTTACTGTCATAAGGCATGCACCAGATTACACAGAATTGAACCCAGTTTCTAAACACAAGGCTGCCTAAGGTACACAGCGCGGCATTCCCACGATCTTTTGAAGAAATTTAGATTGAACACATTCTATTGTGCCATTAAGTGCACTTATCCATATTGGAATACCATACATGAGTCAGGGGATTACTTTGGCCTTGAAGACTTTTAATGCAGCTGGTATGAATGGATTGCCTCAGGAAATGGCAGAAGCATTGATGTTGGCCATATATATTGCTGAATTACGCTGCACAGGCCAAGATGCATTATACTTGAAGTGCAAACCTAAGTATCTAAAATTCTTAACTTGTTCAATTGGTTTGCCTCCAATTGTCCATTCGAATGGTTTCCAAGTTTTGACTCATATTTTCTGACAGGATACTTTAAACTTAAGAGTCAGTTACAACAGAGTATGAACAGAAAGAAGACTGAATATGTTAATACACAATGGGAACAATTATACCAGGCCACGACTTTAAATAATACAAAAAAATTCTGGGCCATAGTCTTGGTGGCATGTCGTGTGGAGGCCCCTCTATGTCTGCTGTTTCTCCCCAAGTGTGGTTTCAATATTTTTTTACATTATTCCATCAGGATGATGTCCACACTATGGAACCCTCAGATTTTCTGTTTGAGGACTTACCTGACTGGTCTCCTGTAACACCCAACGAAATAAAAGAACTGATTGGCCAATTAAAACCAGGAAAAGCATCTGGCCCTGATATAATTCTCCGTGAAATTTTAAAACTAGACCCTAACTGGTGGGTGGCCCCTCTTGCGTCCTTTTTTACAACGACTGATAAATCTGGTCTTATTCCTGATGCATGGTTAAATGCAATCATGGTCCCAATTTACAAAAAAGGTGATTGTTCAATTCCTTCCAACTATAGACCAATCAGCCTGCTTTCCGTTACGGGCAAACCGTATGCCAAACATTTTCTATCTAAGCTGACCATATGGGTGACAGAATGGAGAGTCTTAGGCCTGGAACAGCTGGGATTTTGTAAAGGGAAAACTACTTTAGACCATTGCATTGTATTAGAGCACCTGATTAATAAGTATGTCAAAAGAAGCAATGTAAAAATTATACGCTGCCTTCATGTTTTGTTATGATAGTATGCAGAACACCGCTTTTCTGGGCTTTCTTCATCATTTAGTGTAGCCCATGACGTGAAAAGCAAGGACGCTGGCAGAATATACAATGCTACATAGTAAATGATAAAGAAATCAAACAGCTGTGTTCAGTAAGTGCATCGTAACATACCTGGTGGCAAGAGATCTTGGAATGACAATGGTAATTCTCGTCCACTCTTCGAAGTCTCCTGTGTAATACACAGTTGGCTCAGTCAGTTCTCGGGAGCTTCCTTCACATCCTTTGACCCTGGGAGATGCTGGGTAACAGCCCTCCTTCACTAATGACCAGAAGAGGCCAGCATCATGGGAATATTGAAGGAGAATTGGAGCCAAACTACTGAACTGGTCGGTGCAACCTATGATAAGCTGCAAAAGAAATGGAAGACATCAAAAATAAACATGGGGTGGCAAAAAGGAAAAAGTTGTAAATGTTAGATGTAGAAATCTGTATTTTTAAAAATTACTGTCACCAAATTACAAGCTTACCTTGGTGAGCCTGCTTTCCTGACTTATGTTTGGGCCAAACAGAAGCACTTCTGTTTTATGGGATGACTGTGACACATTTTTAACTGGTTTTAATTGGGTTGGATCCACAGGAAGGTTTCCATGGATGGAAGGGATTTCTATCCATGAACATGACTTCCCCACCTCCCCACTATGACTGTGGTCCAAAATCCCCCCCAAATCCCCCTCTTCAGGGACAGGGAACCACCAGGACTAACATGAGGGGAGAGTTGGAAGTCCGCTGCAGAAGCGCAGAAGGGGTGAAAACCTCCCTCCCCTTGTGCACACAGGAACTCTCTAATGGATCCAAATCACTGTTTGACCCAGGGCTATTGTTGGGCAGGAACGCACAGGAACGGAGTTCCGGCTGGCTCCCAAGTTGGCCACGCCCAGCAGGAACTCATTAGCATAATAGGCCACACCCAACAGCAGAAACTCATTCGGATTGGCTACAATTAGGGGTGTGTGGCCTAACATGCAAAAAGCCCTGGGTTTAGACAACAAACAAGGTAAAGAGAATAAGAAGCAAAAGATGGGTGTGGCTGGATGACCACACTTCTGGTGGCATGGGGGTGTGGCCTACTATGCGAATGAGCTGTGCTGTCAGGGGTATGGCCTATTATGCTAATGAGTTCCTGCTGGGCTTTTTCTACAAAAAAAGCCCTGGTTTGACCCATGTCCAAAGGAAAGTAATTAAGGGGGAGGAGGGAAGCAAATACTACACAATGGGGGTGAGGTAATGTCTTATTCAGCATTTAGACATAATACTTGCCTGGTACTATACCATTTGCCTCTAAGGGGCATGTATGCAACAGTGATATGATTATTTGGTTATTTATTCAAACATTTACAGCCCACCTTTCCCCTTGGCTCAGTTAACCTCCCTCATCCCAAATCTTGATGTGGAAATGAGCCATCCAATGCAAGTGTTAACTGCTCAGAAAAAGGATCTGTTTCTAAATCAGTTTGTAACTTGGTGTGCACGTGTGCTTCCTTTCTAGGGTATACACCAATACATTCTCATCCTGGGGGTTGAGAGCTGTAGAGCTCTTTCAAAACAGAGTAGCATTTAGCATGGGTTGCAGGAACTGGCTTTCTAAAAATCTTCAGGGAGCTCAGTTTACAGTTTTATTTGGTTGTGAACCAGGTGAACATGAGAGATTTTTAAGTAAGTTGATTTGTTTGGAGAAATTTCAAACTTGATTGGCTATTAATAAGGAAAGGTTTTCTTTTCTTTTCTTTTTCAAAATGATAATACTGGAATTTCTTTTCCCCCATGGCCAAGGGTACACTATGTATGAAGTGCCATATATATATGGCCCGCACTTAGGCCATGGACATGATTTCATAGATTGGAAACTAACTATGGAAAGGAGACTGAACAGCAGAAGCCATGGGATTGTTCTGTAAATTAGACACCATCCATTTTGATTCCCAAGTAAATTCAACAATCAGTGAACACGTGGCAACACTGTAGATGCAAGAGCAGAGCAGAAGATTGCAATCCTCTCAATTTAAAATTACAAGCAGAAGAACTTTGGGGGGGGGGTGCCAGGAAACTTTCTCTGGAACACATCTAGTTATTAACTGAATAAGTTTGCATTCAGAGCCCATGATTTCCAAACTTCAATGGCATCACTGACAAGCCGAAGGGTGAAAAACACTTATTGGAAGAGTCTGTGGGCTTTCCCACATATCTTATTTTCATTGTGTGCCTGTATTGCATTAGGGTTCTCTTCCCCCCCTTTTCCACATGTGTTTTGCTCCCTCTAGTGGTCTATTTGATATTGCATCCACCAAATGAGAAGGGAGCACTCACTGGAGAGGACCCTGATGCTGGGAAAGATTGAAGGTCAAAGAAGACTGGGACGGCAAAGGATGAAATGGTTAGACAGTGTCATAGATGCAACAAACATGAAGTTGAACAAACTTCAGAGGATGGTGAAAGACAGGAAGGCCTGGCGTGATCTTGTCCATGGGGTCACGAAGAGTTGGACTCGACTGTGCGACTGAACAACAACAAGTGGTCTATTTGATATTGCATCCCTGTATTTTCATGTTTATTTTCATGTACTTTAATTGTAAATGAGCCGGAGATACAGCAATGAAATATCAAAGTGACCACTAGAGAAAAACACAATACAGGCACACAAGTGAGGAAATAACATGTGCGAAAAAGCTCTTAATCTGATATAAACAGGAACAAAGGGCAACTTCCCTAGAATGAAAACAATACAGAAGAAAGAAACCTTTCATTCACCACTATGTATATGAGTTAATTCCTACTCAAATGGAATCTGAAATAATTTTACATATGGTCAAGAGTGCATAGGGCCCGTTCTGAGACATTAATTTAGTAATATACAATAATGGCCTATGCTTAATTTCATCCTAGATGACCATTTCCCTTAGGTTGCTATGGAGAGAGATGATTTAGATTGTATATCACCCGGCCTGGAGCATTAGAAAATGGGAAACACTGCTTCCACAATGCCACCCCCCCCCCCAAGATCCAGATGCACTTAGGGATTTGCTTCCCAGAATCTAGACTTACAGTCTGTATTTGATTATTTATGAAAGCAAATGGTTCAGAATAAGGCTTAAGGATCATAATGCTTTAGGTAAAGTTTAGTAAGAGATTAGCTATTCAGCTGAAAGAATAATAATATACATTAGTCAAGCTTCAGGGAGAAGACTTGGCTAAAACCCTTTGCCCTGTCATTTAATTTTCTATGTAAACGGGGAAGGAATGTAATGAATGGAGGTACCCTCGTCTCATCCTTACCTGCCATCTAAAAAAGTACAGCCCAGAGAATACACTGCAATCCTAAACACACTTACTAGGGTGTAACCCCTACTGACCTCTGTAGAGCTTACTTCTGAGTGTACATTTTTAGGATGGCACTTCATTCAGTGAGAACCACACCTAAGCGGCAGCAACATTATGTGTAAGATTAAACAGGTTCCAGTGGGACCTTAAAAACTATTATCATAACTTTTCCAAGACACAGCTCAGTATGTAAGGAAATGAACTCGGACTCATGAAAGATTATGCTGGAATAAATTAGTCCTTAAGGTGTCACTGGAATCCTGTTTAATTATGCTATAACAGACTAATATAGCTACTCCTCGGCAATACTTTTTAATGCATACCCTTTCAAATCCCAATAGTATTATTTCTCTTATAATCAAAATATAAATTCATCTGGAATGAAAAAAAACCCTCTTGAAAGGAAGCCTCAGACACAACACAAGCCTCCAGTAGTACAATTTCTAATGGAACGAATGTGAAGCGAGGGCCCCTCAACTAATCCGAGGCCACATTTGCAGCTGTGGGGCTCGAGGGTGACAGAGGGAGAGGCATGCCCTCTTCCAGCTCCACAGGGTAGCCAGGAACCACAGGGGCACATAGGCAGCTGATTGGCAGCAGGTTGCGCTGGAAGGGACCGGGGGTTTCAGGTGGGCCTGGTACTCAGAGTTCTCGCTCTGGCTCACACTTAGCAAGCTGCTGCTGCTAGGCCCAGCACCACCATTCAGTTCCTGCTTTGCTGCACTGAGGATCGCCGGACTGGGCGGCTTGCTGAGTTGCAAGTGGCAGCTATGCTAAGGCACTTCACTCTGCGGTGGCAGGAAGCAGCAGCATGAAGAACAGCAGCAGAGAGACCGATGGCAGCAAGCCTGCAGGAGCCAGAGCAGCAGCGGTGGTGCAATCTTTTGGTGCCATTCTGCACCCTCATGGGAGGACATGCTCCCTACCCTTGGCTGACTGACATGGGGAATAGCTCCCTCACCTCCCACCTCCCCCGGTGGAGCACGGCTTCCAGAGGGAAACGTGATGCCGCATCATCCAGCTGGGATTGGGCTGGGATTGGAGCAACCCCCTTCTTCTTTCTTTTCAGTAGCCTAAGCTAAGGACAGGAGCTGCCTCCTCTCACTCGACCTTCTCTGCCAGTGCCTCAGGAGCCTCCAGGCAATGTGCTGCCATGCTGCCATTTTGCAGCCAGTATTTGGCGCGCGCACTAGGGCTAGCAGGACTTTTCAGGCCACCTCCCCCTTTCCATTTTTTTCTCTCCAGCCAAAACTAGGGAGTGAGAACTGCCTTCTCTCATTCATCCACTATGCTCTGCTTGAACACCCTAGGGGCTGGAAGGGAACACATGCAACACATTTTCTCCCCCCTAAAAAAGTTAAATAGCATGCACAGCAATGCAGAGGTGGGAATTTTGGGGCCATACCACCTGGAAAGGCTTCCGCTGCAGCCTCCTGAACCTCCTTGGGCCAAGGGCCTCAGTCTTTGATCAGGTGGCCATTGGCCTCCATCAAGAGGCCTGTGGCCTTGGCAAAACAGCCAATAAATAAATAAATAAATAAATACATACATACATACATACATACATAATTGCCTGTCATTGCAGAACCCTGGGAACCACCCTGGGGCTGTCCAGATTCCATTCCCCACATTAAGGGGAAGGCTCCTACACAGGGCCTGGGGTTGCTGGTGTGGCATGTCCAACAGCTGGGGTGCCCCCCTCTCCAGGATGCCATGGCTGTCTCCATGGTACCTCTAAATGGAGGCGTGCTGGGTCTTTCATGACCAAGAGGCCCACCTAGAGTGGCCAAAGGTCTGGTCTCCTAGTAACCCCAGCAGTCCCAGTAGCTTGGAGGGCGAGGTCCTCCAGAAGTGGGCTCTGATCAATAGGAAGGGCACCCAAAGTTGTAAAGCCAATAAGGTATCTCTAGGAGGCGACACATCTAACAATGACAGGACTTCTGGTGAGTCACCCTCTAATGAGGAATCTGCCTATGTGGCAGGGGAATTCTGGGTGTCCATGGCCCATGTCCTGGCCTTGCCAGCATGGGCCATCTGGCGGAGGATGGGGGTGGGTTGGGCCCACAGGCTATCTGGGAAGCTGAACACCCTAGACGCCCCCTTTTACTTATAAAGTCTATGAGGACCTGCTGGGTGCATGACTCAACAGATACTATGTGCATGACTCAACAGATACTATGTGGATATATTCTCACTTCCTAAATCAAAAGCCACCTGACCAACAGGTCTTGAGTATTATCAATCAATCAATCCCAAATAAGAATAAGAGGAAGAAAGGAAGAATTCAAGCCACATTAGAAAAGATGTCTTGTGACAGACTGCCTGAACTCTCATGGCCTGAACAAGGATTTTAGCTAAGAAAAGAATATTTGCTGGCCTAGAATCTATTAAAAATTTAGTAACTAAAAACTCATGGCACATGTGATTTGATCCATTTCTCTCCAGGCTCCTTATGCCACGGACATTCAAATAGAACATGCTTCACAATTTCTATGATCCCTAAACCACAATTGCAACATCTATCTGAAAATGCTATACCTAATATACAGTCTGCAGAGATCACAGATGGTAGCACATTTAATCTTGCGAACAAAATTGCTCCCCTGTATCTAGGAATGGTAATGTCAAACAAGTATTTTGGGATTGTAAAGAGCGGTGGGATTTCCATATGTAGAGCAGAGCAAACACGCCTAGCCTAGCAGATGGTACTATTGTTATCAATCTTCATAATCAACTTCTTTTTTTTTTTAACCAATATTTTTATTGAATTTTTACATTATGCTCGGATCATTGATAATCAACATACATATCTACCCATTAATACCCTCACAACAAATATATTTTCCAGCAGCAACACCAACAGTTATCATCATTCCATTTTCCGTCTTCATTTCATTTTCCCAATAATTAACTCTTAAGTCTTAAGTAGTACATACCACCATTAATAATCATTTTGAATCTCTAAACAATCATTAAACCAACTGTCTCTCCTTGTCAACCTACTTTCTCGACCTCCAATACTAAAGAGCTTTCTATACAATGTTTCTATTAATTTTTAGCTTTATATCCTATTCTACTACATTTTTTGTTTTATTTATGTTTATTTTTCTCCATTTTTATTGATATTTTCATATTTACCTTGTTTACCCCCCAGCTGCTCTAACCAGGGTCGTTTCTTACAAATTTGTACTTTAGCTGGCTGCTGCAACCCTCCACTTTTTCCCTTTCCAATGTTTTCACCCCTTAAATAACTAGCAACATTACTACATATCTTCCATAAACACACATTTTAAAACTATAAATTATACTTTACTAACCCTCTAATCACATTAATTTTCCAAAAAGATAAGGAGGCCCACTCAAAATCAGAAACCCCATACTAATTACCCATTTTTTCCCCTAAAGCTGCAATTCATACTTTAATAGCCATTACATCAGTATATTCTATTTTTATTAAAAGGTACCCCTCCACAGGCCTTTACTTCCTACCTTACCAACAGTTACATCAATTAATATAACATAAACTATAGGTATACAAAATATTTAACACACATTTATAAATCTCAATGTTAACCCCATAATTTATACTTCTTACTTAAATAAGCCCTCTGATCATATTTTCCCCTCAATTCATTCACTTTACCCTTACAACATACCAGTCCATTCCATTTTTTCAGACAGGACCAAGAAACATACATAAAATTAATTCTTATAAACTTTACGTCGTCTTCTATGATTCTGGAGTCTCTTTATCTGTAGCACCATTTCAAGATGATTTCTCCCTTTATAAGGTTGGCATGTCACTTTTAGTCCCTTCGCACTGTCTCTCCAAAAATCGCACCTCCATCCTATATTTTTCTTCTTTCCTTTCCACACCGCTCTATCTTGCCTCTTCCTTTTCCAATTTTTCTCCTTACTGAAACAAGGTCCCACTTTTTTCTTTCTTATTACTTTCCTCTTCTGATAGCTCTTTGTTGTTTTTATCTTCCTTCTTAAAGTCTCTTTACTTCTCTTTTCTTGCTGTTCTCCCGGTGTTTCTACCCGACTTTGCCTGTCTTGCATCAGTTCTTTTCCGCTTTCACTCCTCGGTTGGGAGTCGTGGAGGTTTGCGAACGCCCGTTTGATTCCTTCCTCCATTCCTTCCCTCATTATTTGCACAAGTTGCTCTACCGTCAGTTCCGACACCAAGACATCCTCCTCAGTATCCTCATCCACAAACGCCATTTTCTTCATTTTTAAAGTCCAATTTCAGTTCTATATCAATTGCAGTTGGGAGACTTAGCTAGAGAACACAGTCCTTGTTGACCCACGCATGCGCATACTCCTCCCCTCTCGGTTTTCTGGCCGCTTTCTTTTTCTCTTTGCTAGGAGTTTTTTTTCCCCAGTTTCTTTGTAGTTAAGGAGGTATGTACTCACTGTTCTATGTTTTTTTTCCCCCTTGTTGCTGCTCGTATAGTCCTTTCAAGTTTTTAGATAAAAACGGGTGGCGGCGGCTATAGGGAACATGGCGACCATGTTCCTCTCCTCAACCCGCTCCTGCTATGGGGCAAAAAGTGGACACCCCCCGCGTTGCCAGGCACGGGAGGGGCCACAATAGAGCCCCCTACTCCAGCTCTCTCTCCGGGAGAGCTGGCTGGTCGCTCCCACAAACCGGGAGCCCCCAGACGAAGCGGGAAGGAATCGGGCGTCCTCAGCTGCAGCTGCGGACTGCCCGTCGCCGCGCCATGCTGACCAGAAGTCTCCATCATAATCAACTTCTTGATACTCTGATGGGCTAGGGGCCACGTAGAAACTCCTTTCTCTGGGCATCGTATGGCAGTCAATTTTTCTATTATAGCCTGAGTCTATGAACTGGAGAAATTCTCTTGTTTCACCTTATACGCTAATAGTGAAATCATGATATCTTTGGATACTTAACTTCGGTGACTAGAGCTGTGAACAGGCAAGACAGATCTTTCTATAAACCTGAAAATGGCCCTAGCAGAAAAATGTGAGATCTAAAAAGAAAAGAAAAACACTAGGAAGCATAAAAAATCTGAAAATGGTAAAAGAAGCACCTGTAGCTTTAAGCGACAGATTCCCTTAGTGGCTCTTGCTAGGCAACAAGAGCATTCCAAGCTTGGCGGTGTCAGTAAATGGCAAGAGGTGGAGGTAGGCTTTTTCTAGCTCTACTTTGGCCTTTGAGAGAGAACTCATTGGGTCCAGGCTTGGCTAGGATTGCCAGCTCCAGGTTGGGAAATTGCTGGAGATTTTGTAATAAAGTCTGAGGAGGGCAGGGTTTGGGGAGGGGAAAGGCCTCAGCATGGTATAATGCCACAGAGTCCACCTTCCAAAGCAGCCATTTTTCCAGGGAGACAAATATTAATTGTAATTCTGGGAGATCTCCAGGTCCCCCCTGGAAGCTGGTAACCCTAGTGCCTGGCAGCAACCTCTGGGTGACTTGATGCCACTTGACTTTCATGACTGAAGTAGGCCTGGGTGCTTGCTACTATTCAACAGCAGGCACCCTATGAAAGCTAGTATGGTGTAGCAGAGCTTCAGATTAGGGTCTGCAAGATCCAAGTTCAGATTCCCATCTTGCTGTGGAAGCTGACTGGGTGTTTTTAACAGTCACATACTTTCAGCCTCACCTACCTCACAGGGTTATTGTGTGGATAAAAAGGAGTAGAAGAGAATAATGTAAGCAGCTTTGAGCCACACTGTGGAGAAAGGTGGGGTGTAAGTGAAGTAAAGAAAGAATAAAAATAGCTGAAGAAGGGAGATAGATAAAAGGTAGGTGGGTGAATGGCTGAGAAGGAGAGTATGAGGCAGGGAGAGGATATGGGGATTGCCAAGAGGAGGGGAAGAGGTTAGGAAATTCCTAGAAATTTGGGGGAAGAAAGCCTGGAGAGGTGGGGTTTGAGAAGGGGAGGGTATAATGCCATAGACGCCACCCTCCAAAGCAGCCATTTCCTCCAGGGGAACTACGGTTGCCAACCTCCAGGTGGGCACAATATAAAAGAAAAGTCACTGTGAAGAACTAGTGCAATTAGAATTATAACCCATAACTTAAATGTACAATAAAGAATATAACAAAATTAATTTTACTGTGTGGATTCATTATTTCATTGGTACTTCTCATACAAGATAAATATATCATGACTTCTAGTTTTGGCACATTGATGGCAGGCACGCTCCTCTGTAGCTCCGGAGAGAGTGGCCCATGACCTGGCGGCAGGGAGGCGGTCTGGCTGGTTCTGGACTCCCTCTGGAGCCCTTGAAGGGGGCTCTCAGCCTGGGGCGCAGGGGGTGCCTCTCCCAAGGCTGATCGAGGCTCCCCCCTGCCCTTATAGGTCCCCACCGCCACAATACTATTCCGAGCATGGAACGGGCATACCGGACCAGTAAGCAACTGACTGGGCAAAAACAAAAATAATTTCTCTTACCTGATGAAGCGGAGCGTGAGTAAGATGCCAGCCTGGGTGCCACCAAGAAAAAGCAGAGGGGGGGGGGAAGCTACCCACCCATTGAAAATGGCAAATAAGATTTAAAAGCATCAGAGGGGGCAGAAAGTGGTGGCGTTTGAGCAGAAGGCTGATTTCAATCAGTACAATGCCAGACTATTAAGGCGGCAAAGTGAATAAACTTCTAAAGACTTAAGCAAACTTTTATAAAAACATAAACAATGTCTTATCACGCTGAAAAGATTGCAGTGAAAGTGAAGTTTCAACAAGGAACTGCGAGTTCAACATGTCTGGTTTCCAAACCGGAAGTGAACTTTGACTTTGCAGGCATGCTGGATACTGCATTGTGACCTCTGGTGGCACAAATGACTAACATCAGCAAGACCTAGGAGTCTTTACAAAAACAGCTAAAAGAACCCAACAGAAGAACAGAGGCAGTTGAAAACAAGACCAAAGGAATTGACCAAAGACTGGAAGTTGTGGAAAAAGAAAGATCTTCAGGAACCAACTTCATAAGGGCGGGAGATCACTTTCCTTCAGTTTTTTCACATCGGCTGCTACAGGCCAGCAAGACCTGTTCAGGAACAAGCATGTCCTTTTTTTGTACATTAACCAGGCTGTTGTCAGGGTTATTAACCATCAGACTTCACACTCTGAGCAGGTCATGAGGTTGGTGCACAGGTTCATCTTGGTGGGCCTCTCTGCAAACATCTCCTTTTCAGCCCAGTACATTGCAGGCACAGATAATTACATTGCAGACACCTTCTCTTGCTTTCAGGAGAGGTTCTGGGCACTGGCCCCTGATGTGAATCAACACCAGGACTTTTTTTTTAGGAGAAGGGGGGGCACTCTGAGCTACTTAGGTTCCCTGAGAGAGAGGGGCTTAGCACCCAAAATAATAGGCATCCATTTAGCACCCATATCGTTCTACAGGAAGGCCCTTAGGAATAACTATCCTTGGGGATTTCAGGTGGGCCTGGAACCTAGAGTTTCCACTCTGGCCTGCTCTTTCCAAGCTGCTGCCATGCAGGGCCATAGCCAGTGGTTAGGTGCCCAGGGCTCCACGCCCTTTTGATTTTGCAGGACCCCATCCCAGCAGCGGCAGACGTACCTTTCAGGCACCTGAAGGTGCTGTGGTGCTCCCACCTTCCCTGGCCACTGAGCACCCGAACAGCTGCCGCTCTCTTTGCCCACCTGCCCGCCCGCCCAGGGGAGTCAGTGAGAAGGAGAGCCAAGCACCGGAGGATGGCTAGAAGGAGGGGGGTCAGCTGTGGCCCCAAGCCTGGCCCCATTGCTGCTGTCAGAGGTAGCTGCTGCGAGCCGCCAACACCTTTTGTATTACACTGCTTTGGAAGAACCATCCAGGGCTTGAGGGAGAAGAATTGCTCTGGATTGTGGTGCTAGGAGCTAGATTGCTCCTTGCCAGCTGCCTTTGGCCTGGTGCACTGTTCTTGGCACTTGCTCTGTGCCTGTGCAGCAGCCATAACCCGCAGATCTTTCTTTCATGTGAGGGTGGCAGATCTTTCTTTCATGTGACGGTTAGTCACAGCCTTTCAAGCTGAAAGGCTTTTGGTGGGTCCAGCAGCAGCCACTGGGCACTCTTCCACTGAATTCAAGGGGAGTTACTTCCAAGTAATTGTGGCTTGTGCCATCTAGATTCTAGCAGTTTTGCCCCGCTTTGTACTCCTCTAAATTTAATTTAATTAGTGCACCCCCAGTGCCCTGGTGCCCCCTGAAAAATTCCTGGCTACAGGGCTGCTGCCATGCCTGGTTTTGGATGGTTGGGCATTGGGCCAGATTCAATTTTGTGGGAAGGCTGAGCTTGCATGCCTGCCTCCCTTGGTCTGGGGACTGACATAAGGGATCTTTTAGGTGGGGCCATTCAGTGTTATGTCCAACTTGGCATGTTGCCCAGCACTATCTCCCTGATGGCAAGAGAACCATGCAGTGGGCCACAATGAGGAGGGACCACTGGACCTACCATCCTGTGTCCCCCCCCCCGCAGGCAGGCTGGGGGGGTTGGCTGGTGCCAGTAGCCAACAGGCAGGTTGCCCAATGCTTGAATCCATGCTCTATGTAGCACCAGTGCTCCTGTGACCAATGCTCCCTCTAAGCTGTGGAGTCTTTTGAGCAAAAATTCTACTTTGTGAGTCACTGGCATTAAAGTTGTGAGTGGGCGATTTGGCTCTTCCATAAATTAGTTTGCCCTGGAGCCATTCTTTCTGAGCGAAGACAAAAAATGTGTGGGCTGGAGGCCAAAAAACTGTGCGCTAGCTCACACTAACTCAGCTTAGAGGGAACATTGCCTGTGACTGCATTCCCCTCCTCCCCCCGCCTCATCCTAGGACCGCAAACCATGAGCATGCCCCCGTAAAAAAGTAATAATAATAATAATAATAATATCCAGACCAACCCAGGATAAAAGTTTAGTCTGAGTAAGGTCATTCATTGAGCACATTTATTTCCTACTATTCATCCTCTGTGGAACTCAAGCTGGCTCACCTCTCATTTACAGGAGGTCTTGCTCCAGGCAACTGACATAACCTAGAGGTGCTTCAACAAAGTTGCTGTATCATATGCCCTAGAACTATACTTCTGGGCCTAACTTAGCAGAAACATTTCTTAGTGCAATAGAAATGTTGTGCTCTTCCCATTCACTACTTATGTTAATTGGGATGCCTTTCCTTGCCAACCACATTAACAGGTATCTATTGGAGAATATGGGAACTGTCCAACTCTCTCGCCAAGGATCACTTTAAACAGCCTAATCCATAACTAAATGAACATCTGACAATGATGTAACTCTTAACAATGCGTGTGTAGATTTTAATTTTTCTGGAACATATCAGCCAACAGACCCATATTGGCACGTGTCTTTGGGTGATTTCTCACGAGAGCTGCCTCGCAGCACAGCGCCATTTGCCTCGACACAAACGTGTCAATTTCACACCAGAAGTTCCGGGGCTGCATTTGACTCGGGGCTTCGCCCGATTTTCTCCGCAGTTTCATGATCCTCAAAAACCAGGATCACGAAACTGCGGAGGAAATTGGGCGAAGCCCCGAGTCAAAATGCAGCCCCGGAGCTTCGGGTGTGAAATTGACACGTTTGTGTCGAGGCAAACGGTGCTGTGCTGCGAGGCAGCTCTCGTGAGAAATCACCCTTTGTGTTCTGTTGGAATCCATGAAGTTGTCTGATAAGGCACAGTGCTAATTTAGCAGGTGTGCATAACAAAATTCCCAAGCTGAAGATATACATGAAAATCACTGGTTTGGGTTATTACCATGATTTTCCAGAATGGTGTCAGGAATATGGGATTCTTAATAAAACAAAACTACGCTCTCCAAAGAAATGCATGTTGTTTTCAAGTACAGGTGCTGGCAGCTGGCTATAAAATGTGCTTACATTTTTTTTCTTGACTGCTGATTTCTCAAGCAATCACATTTCTCCCTTCCAATTGGATCCTTCCAAGGGAGAAGCACAGAGCCCTTCCAGCCAATCACCCTTGGAGACAGGCCCCCAAGAGCTGCAGTT
>NW_015168652.1:1772661-1791789 GCF_001447785.1 Gekko japonicus | reverse complement strand
ATTTATGGGGGGTGGAGCCCTTTTCACCTTCTTTGCAAATACTATGTCCGGGAAAATAGACAGTTTGTTAAAGAGCCTGTGGAATTTGTCACCTTGGTCCAGTTTGCTTGAAATTTGGGGCTTCTTAGTAGACAGCACTCTCTCTGCTGTAATTTTGATGTCATTTGGTTGAAAACAGCCATTTCAGTACCCACCCACCCCTGCAAAGTTTCCCATAGGGCATAATGAATGGCAGGATCTACTAAAATGAATGAAAGGGAATGCCTCCTGGGAACAATGGGAGATGCCTGAAGACCCAGTGAATATAGTGGGAGCCAAAAATGTCAATTGACTTGCACATTGAAAGACAGTACAGCACGCAAAAGCTGCAATAAAAATGCAAAGCAGATTCTAAGAAACCTGCCCTGGGCCTGAATGAAAGCCTCCAGAGTGGAATTCCTGGGACTGGAATCAGTGCTTGGGTGAAGGGTATAATGAAGAGCAGGACAGGGTATAAATATTTTAATAAATGGAAGAATAACTGAATAAACTTTTCTCAGTGGAGCAGTAGGATCAGGGTAGGATCCACCACCCCGTCATGTACAGTGAAGAGACCTCCATTGATTTTTATTTCACTTCAGGATTAGCATGGAAATGGAACGTTGCAGGGCACCCCCACCGCTCTGGAAAAGCAGCCCTTTCAATTTATACATGGAATTAAGCACCTAAGTAGTAGTGATTTTAGTACAGCATCAGGAAAAACCCACAAGGAACACAAATGCATGTAGTACGTCGCGGTTCTCAGTTTTGTACATTTCATCACTGTAATGTTAAAACAGCATGAGATTATATTTTACAAATCCCCATCCTCCTTGCCAACTTTCCTATTTATAGGATGGTGGAATTATAGTTGAAAAGCTGTCTATAAACATCTGATGTCTTTAATAATTCTGTTTGTAAATTATTCAGTGCCTGTATCCACCAATTATGTAAGGGCTGTGTATTTACGGCTAGCTCATTAAAACTGTATTTCAGCCGACCCTTAGAATTCACAATGGGATTTCATAATAAACTCAATAAAAGTTTGATTAGGATTCAGAAACATAAGCTTGTCAAAGTAAATATTCATTGTTATTTTTTTGTATGTAAGGCGCAGTTCTTATAAGAGTGCCAAAGCTGCCATTCTCCTGGGGCTCCATCCCTTGCTGTGCCACAAACGTTGGAAGCTTGGAAACCCCATGGGAGAGGCAAGTGAGCAAGGTTACTCCCTAGCTAAGTTTTGCCCACCTCCTAATTTCCCTCAGTTCATATTGTGGCAGCTGAGAGACAGTGATTCAGAGCACAACATTCAGGGGACCTGGATTCTCATGGGGGCTTGGAGAGCCAAGCAATACACCCTTTGTGAGTAAATACGGCCGCTACCTCTTGTGAATAAAGTAAAAGCTTCTATGGAGCACCATTTCAGCATTCTTGGGGATCAATGCAGCTAACATATAATCTTTGTCTCTTCAGAGCTATGTGATAAAGCAGGTTATTCTAGGGTGGGAGATGGCTAGACATCCCAGCACCAATGTTCCCTCTAAGCTGTGGAGTCCTGCGAGCAAAAATTCTCCTTTGTGAGCTATGGGCACTAAAGTTGTGAGCGAGCGATTCGGCTACTGTGTAAATTAGTTTGCTCTGGAGCAATGTTCCCTTTAAGCTGTGGAGTCCTGTGAGCAAAAATTCTACTTTGTGAGCTACTGGCATTAAAGTTGTGAGCGAGCGATTTGGCTGCCACATAAATTAGTTTGCTCTGGAGCCTTCCTTCCTGAGCTAAGCCAAAAATGTGTGAGCCAGAGGCTAAAAAACTGTGAGCTAGCTCACACTAACTCAGCTTAGAGGGAACACTGCCCAGCACCCAAGACGTTGGTCCTGAAGGAAAGAAGTGAAAGTTGAAGCGTGAGAAAGAAATAACAGTCACTTTAATGGTTTAGAAATGCTGATACGCAACTCAAGGAAAAGACAGCAAAACAACACCTTCTTTTGTGTTATTACATGGCAGCCTCAAAGCCATTTCTGAGTTATTCTGCAACCTGTTGATAATTTTCAGCTTTCCGCACAGCATGGGTAAAGCATTTACTCACAGCTCCTTACAGCAAATAATTTATTTAAGAGTTAAACAGTTGTCTGGGAAAACAAATCTAAGGAAAAATCGTTTAACTTGCCTCTGGAAGGCTAACTAACAGCACAACCTCAGGGAGGGGAGAAATGGGCTTCAGGAGCTGACTGGCCCATAGGCCAGCATATTTTAGAGATACACCAGGGTAAGGGCCAGTTATGCCAGAGTAGGACCCCAGCTCAGTGGTGGCTGTGCCCGCTGTAATTCTGGCACATGGCTCTGCACCAGTGTTGTTGTGGATAGATCACAGGGCATGGCTGAAGTCAGCTCCCTGAGCCCTCTCAGCCTGGGAACACCCACTTCCAAAGGTGGAAAGTTACACCAACAAAAAAAATGCAGCAAAGCCCATAGGTGGCCACTTAATGGAAAAAACAAGCGCCCCCACTGCTGTGGCCACACCCATGAGGCCCAAAGCAGCTCAGAATGTCAACCCCCCGCACCAAGAATGTCGACTCCCATGCACCAAGCGGGCCACATGCTGGATCTGATTTTTGGGATGGGGATACATGTGGATCTGATGACTACAGATGTAGTCCCATGGTCTGACCACTTCACCCTGAAAGTCCAGCTGAGCATACCATGCCCACCCTGTTTAAGTGGTGAGCGTATTTATGCTCACCCATGAAGTCAAATGGAGACTAGTTGGCTTCAGGAAGCTCGGTGGGATCCAATGCCCCCTGGCACTTCATTAGATGAGCTGGTGGAGGACTGGGATAACTGGCTCTCTGAAGCTATCGACGAGATCGCCCCCCGGTGCCCTCTATGCCCCTCCACCAAAGCAGCACTGTGGTCTAACACGGAGCTGCGGAGGATGAAGTGGGAGCAAAGACGGCTAGAGCGGCGGTGGTGGTGTGTTCGTGACAAAGTGTCACAAACATCTTATAGGATGCTTATGAAGGCCTATGAGATGGCAGGGAAGGCAGCAAAGAAGGATTTCTATGTGGCCTCCATTGCGTCTGCGAGTTTGCACCCAGGCCAATTGTTTACAGTTATTCGGTCTATTACGACTCTGCCACAGGGCAGACCAAATAGTAGGGAATTGGCTATTGGCTGAGAGGCATTTGCAGATAAGATTGTGACACTCCGCCAGGACCTCCCAGCCACAATTAAGACAGTAAAGGAACTGGAAGCCCCTTGTCTGTCTTCCAGTCCAGTACTGGATCACTTTGATCGACTCTCCCAGGAGGAAGTTGACAGGATCCTGGCAGTGGTGAGGCCTACTACCTGCCTCCTTGACCCATTCCCTTCCTGGCTGGTGAAATCTTGTGGGGAGAGCATTCGGGCTCCTCTGGAAGAAATTATCAACTTGTCCCTTTTTACTGGGACTTTCCCAGAGGCTTTGAAGGAAATGGTGGTTCATCTGCTCTTGAAAAAGTCATCACTGGACTCGATGGTCCTGACCAACTATAGCCCAGCATTGAATTTACCGTTCTTGATCAAGGTGGTTGAGAGAGCAGTGGCCGAACAACTCCAGGCCTTCCTGGATGACACTTCCATCCTTGACTCCTTCCAGTCCGGCTTCCGCCCCGACCATGGGACAGAGACGGCTCAGGTCACCCTTACAGATGACCTCTGTAGACATCTGGACTGAGGCGGGTCAGCGCTGCTGTTATTAGACTTAATGGCAGCGTTTGACACCGTCAAGTACAATCTTATGACCCACCACCTTGCCAATGTAGGAGTTCAGGGGACTGCCTTGAAATGGTTTTCCTCCTTTCGCCATGGTTGGGGACAGAGGGTGGTGCTTGGCGAGAGGGTCTCCCCACGGTACCCACTAGAATGTGGAGTGCCGCAGGGGGTGATCCTCTCACCAATGTTATTTAACATCTGTATGCGTGCCCTCGCCCAGTTAGTCCAGAGTTATGGGCTAGGCTGTCATCAGTACACTGACGACACCCAGTTCTATCTGTTAATGGACGGCCATCTGTCTTCTGTTCCCAGAAAGCTAGGTGAGGCAAAGTCAATTGAAGTTCAATCATTGAAGATGGAGGTCCTGTACCTGGGTTGAGGGGGTACGGATGTGGGCACCACACTCCCCTCACTGGAAGGGGCACCTTTGGTGCCAGCCCAGACAGTGAGGAGTCTGGGAGTGACACTGGATGCCTTTCTGCCCATGGAGGCCCAGGTTGCTGCAGTTGCCAGATCTGCATTTTTTCCATCTTAGTCAGATCAGTCTACTGAAACCCCATCTCTCTCCCCAAGACCTAGCTACGCTGATCCATGCAATGGTCACTTCCAGGCTTGATTACTGCAGCTCGCTCTATGCAGGCTTTACCCCTGAGGCTGATCTGGAAATTATAACTGATGCAAAATGCGGCAGCGTGCCTGCTGACGTCGATGCACGTTCGGGTTCACAATTGGCATGTGCTTTGCCAGCTGCACTGGTTACCAGTTGAGTACTGGAACCCCTTCAAGGTGTTGGTAATGACCCTCAAAGCCTTATACGGCCTGGGACCATCATAACTAAGGGACTGCCTCTTCCCGTATATGCTTTGAAGAGCTTTATGCTCTAATAATCAACATCCCCTGGCCTTTCCTGCCCCAAAGTATGTCTGTCTAGCCTTGACCAGGGCCAGGGCCAGGGCCTTTTCTGCCTTGGCCCCCACCTGGTGGGAGCAGGGCTCTGTGGGAGCTTATTCAGTTCCGCAAGGCTTGCAAGAAGGAACTGTTCTGCCAGGCTTTGGGTTGAGGAAGTGGGTATCCACACATGGCCTCCCCGAGGTTGCTGTCTCCTATCTACCAGTCATCCATCCATCGGTAACTGGCCGTTTCCATCTGTATTAGTGGGTTGGAACTTTCACCAGTACGCTGTAACCACTGGTTTTAAATTTTTATATTGTGTTTTTAAAACTTTATTGTAACTGTTGAAATATGATGTGACCCACTCGCAGGATGGGTGGGATACAAATATGAAAAATAAATAAAACCCAGTGTGCAATCAATCACCTCCTTCCTCTGTTGCTGCCAATCCCCCTCCCCAGCACCCAATCACGACCCACCCAGCCTCACAGAAACACCAGACAGACTGCCCCACAACTCACAAGGTAGGGAGTGCTGCACAGGATGCTGTCTGAGAGTTCCTTGTAGTGCAGAATTAGAACAAGCGCTGAGGCACCTTGGTGGCCAAAAAACCCCCCACAGAGAGGGCACTTAGCACCACTGGGCAATCACTTTGTGCCAACACCCAACAGGGAGAGCAAAGTCCACACTCCATGGCTGATGTCCCCCAGTTCTGAATTCTAATAGGTACTCCCATCTCCAGCGGCAGGACACAAATGGGCACCTGTATATTAGCAGGTTATTCCAACCTCCTTCCCACTTTTCCCACCCTGGAAAAGCTACCTCCCATACCTGAGCCTGCCCGCATGATAGTCCAGCGGGGGCAGCAGAAGGAGGTTTGGTGTGCAGGGTCTGGCTGGGAGAGGTGCCGAGGGAGGGTGCCCAAGCTCTCAGCTGTGCACTGGACTGACAGCTCACTTGTTTGCCAATCTCCTCCATGGACAGGGTGCTATGGGGGGATGGAGCCCCACCAAGCTGAGAGAAGTGGGTAACCACATAATCCTTGTACTCATCTAAAGCTTTTCCAGAGTAAGTTAATCACCTCATGGTGTTGAGGTTCGGGGATGGAACGATTCCCTGATCTCAAATTTGGAGAGAGTTCAAAATATTCTTCTAAAAAGGTTGTTAGCACTTCCTCCAAATACTCCAGCTGTGCTGTTGAAGGCTGAAGTGGGTCTTCCCTCCCTTTGGGTTTGTGCTCATAATTTTTTTTTTTTCAACTACTGGCACAGATTGAAATGAGCTCCAGCAGATAATCTTGCCAGCTTTTGTTTTTCTGAAAGCTTGAAAGACCCTAACTGGCAATCTAAGTATAATGCGGTTCTTCAAATGTACAATCTGCCAGACGTTGGCTGTGGATCCTTTCAGGCTGACTTTAATGGCAAGGTGCAAATATACACACATGATGCTGGTCTAGATAGAGAAGTTATACTAAGAAATAAATCATCTCCTTGGTACAAATTGATTAAAGTGGGCCATCGCAAGGCACATTATCTGACTAAAATTTCTTTCTTTAACTTGCGTCCAGCCTTTACATCCCACCGCTTCCAAACTATGCAAACAGCAGCGCTTGAAGGCCGATATACCAAAACACCAGCAACTGAGCACCTTTGTATATGTGGTGGCTCAGTACCTGAAGAACTGTGTCATTACCTGTTGGATTGTTCACTCTATTCATCCCAAAGAAAGAAGTTCCTTGGCACAATCTTAGATAAATTGGGCCCCTGCTCCACATCAGGAAAAACTATAACTTTACTTGCAGAAGTGGAGCCATAGTATTCGTACAATGTTGCACTCTTTGTGCCGGTTGACCTTCCATGAATTTCACTTCGCAAACGATGAACTGGCCGAAATTCACGATGAACTTTAGTTTGTGAGCTGATTAAGAACATAAGAACATAAGAGAAGCCAATGTTGGATCAGGCCAATGGCCCATCCAGTCCAACACTCTGTCACACACTGGCCAAAAATACCAGGTGCCATCACGAGGTCCACCAGAGGGAACAGGACACTATAAGTCCTCCCACTGTTGCCCTTCCCCAAGCACCAAGAATACAGAGCATCACCTGCCACAGACTGAGAGTTCCTATCTATACGTTATGGTTAATAGCCACTGATGGACCTCTGCTCCATATGTTTATTCAATTCCCTCTTGAAGCCATCCATGCTTGTAGCCACCACCACCTCCTGTGGCAGTGAATTCCATGTGTTAATCACTCTTAGGGCGAAGAAGGATTTCCTTTTATCCATTCTAACCCGAATGCTCAGCAATTTCATTGAGTGACCACGAGTTCTTGTAATGTGAGAAAGGGAGAAAAGTACTTCTTTCTCTACCTGCTCTATCCCATGCATAATCTTGTAAACCACTATCATGTCATCCCTCAGTCTTCATTTCTCCAAGCTAAAGAGCCCGAAGCGCTTTAACCTTTCTTCACAGGGAAAGTGTTCCAACCCTTTTATCATTCTAGTTGCCCTTTTCTGCACTTTTCCCAATGCTATAATTTCCTTTTTGAGGTATGGTGACCAGAACTATACACGGTATTCCAAATGAGGTTGCACCATCAATTTATACAGGGGCATTATGACACTGGCTGATTTGTTTTCAATTCCCTTCCTAATAATCCCGAGCATAGCGTTGGACTTTTTTATTGCAGTCGCACACTGTCTCAACATTTTCATTGAGTTATCTACTACAACTCCCAAGATCTCTCTCTTTGTCAGGCTCTGCCAGTTTGGAACCCATCAACGTGTATTTATAGTTAGGATTTTTGGCCTTAATGTGCATCACTTTGCACTTGGCCACATTGAACCCCATTTGCCATGTTGACGCCCACTTGCCCATCCTCGACAGATCCCTTTGGAGTGCCTCACAATCCTCCTTGGTTTTCATCACCCTGAACAATTTTGTGTCATCTGCAAATTTAGCCACCTCACTGCTTACTCCCAACTCCAAATCATTAATGAACAAGTTAAAAAGCAGTGGACCAAGTACTGATCCCTGCTGTACCCCACTGCTTACCACCCTCCATTGTGAAAATTGCCCATTTATACTCAGTCTCTGTTTCCTATTAATTAGCCAGTTTTTGATCCACAAGAGGACTTGTCCTTTTATACCATGACTATTGAGCTTATTTAGGAGCCCGTCCCCAGTGGTAGAAGAGTGGATGACTTTTTCCCTGACATTTGCAGCCACTGTTCTGGACAAATTCCATTCTCTGAACACCACGAGGTGAATTGTGGCGGCAGGGTCAGTCGTCCTGCAGACACTAGGCATCATGGAGTCCTTGGAGCTAGAAGATAAGGGCAAGCCCATGCAGCGGGCAGACTCAACATCTTTGGATGGCAGCAAAGTTGAGGAGGTGGAGACTGGAGAGGGTGGGGGAGCCAGAGGTGAGCTACATCCTCCAGAGCTGGGTGGCATGTGTCACGGCAGGACCAGGGGGCGTGACACAAGCAAGCAAAAGTCCAGGAACAGTCCGAGGTCAAGCCGGGCAAACCAGGCAGCAAGGTTCAAGAAGGGTTAAATCACAGTCCAAAAGCAGGGTCAGACATACCAAAGTTTCAAGTCCATAAATCACAACAATACCAGAGGAGTCAGAGATGAACGCAGGGTCAACAAAGCCAAAGGTCAAAAGCCGAGGATCAAGCCGAGAAGAATTCCACAAGGTCTGGAGCAGAGATGCAAGGATTCAGGTCCTGAACAAACGACGTTTGCCAGCACAAATGACTGCTGGCAACAGACTTGCATATATACAGTGCTAGCTAATCAACTCATTAGCTAGCCAGGAGTGAGGACAGGATCCTGTCAGTAATCAGGGCTAAGAGATCTTCTGGCACGCATGCGTGCATTCTGCCTTCGCTCTCTCAGCTGTTGTCTTCTTACATTCCTGAGCCTGGTTACAGGTGGAGGCGAGTCTGATGATGAATTACTGGGCTGCAGCAGAGACTGATCCCTTGCAGGTGTTCCCTGGGAGGCTCTATCCTCCTCACCACTTAGATAGCTTTCAGCTACAGGATCCAGTCTTTGCCTTTCTGCTGCAGTACTGTCCTCAGGAGCCTGTTCAGGGTCCTCAGGAGCCTGTTCAGGGGCATCAGCAAAGGCAGGCATGACATCAGCAGGGGCAGGCATGACAGCATGGCTGCTGGTGCCCCAGGTGATGCGGAGGATTCCAGCCCCTTGCCAGGGCCCTGGGCACAGGGCCCATGCCCTGCTCAACCCATCCCCCCATCCTGTCATCCATGTGGGCGGCAATCAAGCAGGAGCAGCTGGGGAGCTGCTGAGAGTGGCAGGAAGCCTCCTCCAGCAGTCAGCAGTAGATGAAAGGACTGGCAGTGTCTGTGATAGTGGCTGTCAGGCACCTGGAGAGCCTGTTTACTGTTGCGAGGGACATGGGGGAGGGATAGGTGCGCATCGAGAGGCTTCACATTGAGAGGAACTTCGGGCCCCTGAACAACACCCCACCTCAGCAGCCCCCCTTCTGATCTACCACCAGCAGGGGTGGCATGGGTGGGTGCAGGGGGTAGCATGGGTGACCTGCTGGGTCTGACTGAAAGGCACCCACAACTTGTTGAAATGCCCACTACATCTCCTACTTTCTGGATTTGGGCACTTGCTGCCCCACGTGAGCAGGGGACCAGCTTGGAGTGTCCATGGGGGGCACTGCTGGACCCTATGCCACCACTGGCAGATGGCCAGAGACTTGCAATTAGACTTGGTCCCTTTTACACCAGTGTGGTGTAGTGGTTAAGAGCAGCAGACTCTAATCTGGAGAACCAGGTTTGATTCCCCACTCCTCCACATGAAGCCAGCTGGGTGACCTTGGACCAGTTGCAGTTCTCTCAGAACTCTCTCAGCCCCACCTACCTCACAGGGTGTCTATTGTGGGGAGAGGAAAGGAAGGTGGTCATAAGCTGCTTTGAGGCTCCTTCGGGTAGTGAAAAGTGGGGTATAAAAACCAACTCTTCTTCTTCGTGGGGGTGGGGTGCCCCCCACAGACAGTGAGCAGGCATGGCTCAGCCCCCATACCTGGGAACCTAATTGGTTCTGGCTGCCTTGTCTGTCACGGCCCTGCTGCCTCCCCACAACACCTACAAGGAGCGCAGCGGTGTAGTTGCTGTGGACGCTAACACAGTTGCAACCACTGAAAGCCACCCTCCCTTTTTTTAATTGCTGATCACTGTGCAACCAAACCCTACAGGGAGTGGACTAATGGCACCATAGCCACACTGCTGCCAGTCACCATAGTGCGCCTCAAATTGCTCTGTCCGTGACATACTTGAACAGCGACAGGTTTGGTATGGGCAGGGAATTCTACACAACAGGTGTCACTGCCGGGAAAGGCCGACATTTTGCTGCTACAGATGATAACTGACAGGACGCTAAGGCTCTCATGGTGTCAGGATGTATAGCAGCTATGCCCAAACAAGGAGGAGAGGTCCTTCCCAAGATATGCTGGGCCCAGGCAAATTGGGACCTCAAAAGGTAAGCCGGGCACTTTAAACTGGGCTTGGCAGGTCGCACTAGACTAGAGAAATGTAGTCTTGCCACTCATCAGCATCCTTTACTCCCAGCAGTTTGTAAAAACTTTTGAAAGGCATCCCTACATGGAGTGCTTTGAAACACTGAAACCTGGACTTTATTGAAGCATGAACAACAGTCACTTGTTTGCCAAGGATGGTCGCCAATGTTGGGTGTAACTGATAGCACTTGCTTTGGGGCACCACTGCCCCCTGGGCCCATGGCAAAGCCAAGACTGAAGGCATGCCTTACCTTAGAGGGAAGTTCCATTATCATTCTCAGGAATCGGGATTGCCAATTAACATCACTTCCACTTTATCTGGATTTAGTTTCAGTTTGCTAACTCTATTTTGGCTAACCACACGCTTCATTTTATTGAAGAAATTACAGGGACTCGAAATTACAGGGACTCGTGCTTTTCAATCCCCACTTTGAGGGCTGCTTCACATGGCCAGCTCATTGCTCTAGACTAGAGGCTTTCTTTTTCAGTCAACCCATGCTGATTTTCAGCAAAACTGCCACAGGTTCAGATGAACATATTACCTCCAAATTACTCATGTGCAGAATTCTGTATGGACTAGGGTTTGGCACTCAATAACAACCATGTGGCAGCTGTAACCGAGTGCAAGACCTGATTCATGCAGTGTTCTGTATGTGGCTGTTGGCAATCGCGTAACCTTCTCCACTCATGATAGTCAGGTTAGAAGTCAGCACAAACTAGTTTAAAAACCTGGCTGAATTAGCACGAAGCAGTAACAGCTGTCACCTTTTTCATCTAAAAAATCCTGATATTTAAATTTTTTATACCTTTTATATAAGGATGGTTTCACAAACGCTTCTATTGGTGAAATCCATCTAGGGAATTTCACATATGTTTTAACTTTAATTTCATCCCAAACCTTGTATAATGCCCCTCTTATCGTATGATGTTTAAAATTACTGTGTACTGAGGCCTTATTGTACCACAGATACGAGTGCCAGCCCATCCACAAATCGTGGCCCTCAAGTTTTAAAATCCTATCATCGTCCAATGTTAATCTATTTCAGAAGACTGGATATTTTAAAAGCAGGATAACAACATGTATGTACTGTTTTACTAACATAAATTATTATTTTTTTGTGATATAGGTTTTCTACAACCACAACAACAGAGGATAAAGAAAAGAAGAAGAAGAAGAAGAAGAAGAAGAAGAAGAAGAAGAAGAAGAAGAAGAAGAAGAAGAGGAGGAGGAGGAGGAGGAGGAGGAGGAGGATGGCTTACAAACTCCTTTCCCTTCCCCTCCCCACAACAGACACCCTGTGAGGTAGGTGGGGCTGAGAGAGCTCTTGACAGAAACTGCTCTTTTTTTTCAAGAACAGCTCTTATCAGAACTATGGCTTGCCCAAGGTCATCCAGCCAGGTGCAAGTGGAGGAGTGGGGAATCAAACCCGGTTCTCCCAGATTAGAGTCTGAGCACTTAACCACTACACCAAACCAGTGGCATTATCATTCAGAGGATATACAGAAGATTTCAGCACTGCAAACATCCTCTTGTACCAATATAAGAAACTGTCCTTTGATGTGTTAATTGCTGCTGCACTCCCATCTATAGAAATGAATCTAAATTTTGGAATCACATTAACGCTCCCAGGTACTTGAGTGAGAAGGGATTGCTCCTCTAAAGTTCACTCTACAATGGATTTCATTCCTCCTGATTTAACTAGAAGAATTTCTAAATTAATTCCAAAATTGAGCATGTGCAGTCTACCCCAACTTTCAGTTCATTTTCTTCTCTCCCCACTTTACCCATGCACATTAATAAAACACTTTAAAAAAGGAACTCTGATATATTCATCAGGACTTTTGTGTGTGATGTTTTACTGGGGCGCACATGCATTCCCAGGAATTGACAAAACATCACACATTTTTTAAAATCAGCTGTACATCAAGATTGCTTTTTAAAGGTAACACGGGGCGGTGCGACTAAATGGAAAAAGCATGAAAGCTGTGGCAAACTATGTATGCTTAGTGCTCTATTAAAATTTTTAGAAATAAAATATGAAGCAGTGAAGAATTCCTAACAGTTTTTCCCCAGAACCATCCCTGTGAGTGAATTAGATAGGGCAATTCTCCCCCCGCCCCAGTTAAAGTTTAAGGACATATACCTTGAACTGAAGGACATATCCAGGTTTCAGTGTTAAATCCCGAGTCACTGCAAAGCGATCACCATCTGATTTCCCAAATATCATGGCTGATGGGGTGGCAGAGCAGAAAGTTTCATTTTTGGGCAGCCCTTCGTTAGCTAACGTTAGCCACACACTGAGCTGGTTCACAGGGTAATCAAATGCTGGCTTCTCATAAAAGTTCTATTGGAAAGAAAAACAACCACCACTCTTCATTAGGACTAACACAAGAGGATTTTTACAGCCTTATCCACAAGTTAGTTTAGCTGAGTATCAGGGTACAAACAGATCTATTCTATGAAAACTAGGCATGTTTATGTACGATTAAATTCTACGGTATCAACTTTGTTTTTTTACACATGCACACATCAGCTGATATCTTGACACTGAATGACTGGCAGCTGAAAGTGTGAGATGACTGCTGAAATGCATTTTATTTAAGTTGATCTGAATGTTCTATGTCGCTATATTTGTGACAGTCATTAAGTGATGGACATGGACATGTGAACCAGACTGATGTTTAAGGACTTCTTTGGGAGATCAAAGCTTGCATGGTAAGAACTCTTATACCATAGTTGTATAGCAAATATTCTTTTATAAATACGTTAACATGCCTCACAGATGTGTGTGTGTTATTCAATATTGTTTATTTTTTTAAAATACAGTTTTCACAAATTGCTTTCTTTAATGCTTTTCTAAAGACAGCAGAAAACATTACTCAAATTCATCATGTCACAACTAACATCCCATAAAGGTTTGTTTCAGTTGTGCAATGATGTAGCACTGGCAAAAACAACAGATGTGGAAGCTGGAGGAATAACAGTGTTTTCCAATAATAAATATTGCTACTTGAATATTAGTAAAATGTGACATCCCCTTAGCAGAATGACAACTGCTGGCTGCTCATGCAACAATTCAAATGTCCAGGAAAGCATTGTTCAGCCCCTCATCTTTTTTAGCTCCACAGAGAAAGGACTTATGTGCATTATTCTCTGAGATCATGCAAGATGTTGCACATCCAACCACCTCTATTTTTTCTCTGCCAACATTTAAAAGCCTTTGCATGCCCAGCCACCAAGAATCTCTTCCCTCTGATGGCAATTAAATCAAACAGAAGCATCAAGGATATTTATCTGTATGAGTGGAATAGAAAATATCTACAGTGGAAAACAAACATGGAAGACTACTGCAGCAGCCCTGGTTGCAGCTTCATATCAGCTATTAACTCATTGGTTGCCCTCATTTTTACCTGAGGTAAAGTAGGATTAACAACAGGGATAATTTGTTTCATCTTTTCTGCTAGAATGATGATGTCATCAATAGCCCATTGGTCATATCCTTCCCCTGAAAACACTGGCTGCCACCACCGGATTCTGGTACATGGCGTCTTTGCAGCACTAGGGAGCTCCAAGTATACAAATCTAAGGTAAAAACAGAGATATGACAGACTATGGAGCAAAGAAAGAACACCACAAATTCTGTGCACCCTAGAATTATTGTGCAATATCTGTTAATGACAAGTTTCACTAACTGAGACAACAGTTTTTCACTGGAAAAAATATTTAGTGTTGCTTGAAGTGGCAGCGTTCTGGAGAAGATTAATTTTTCAACAGACAGTTGTGTTCTTATTGACTTGTATAAATATTTTAAATGTTGCTTTAATGTTTTAAATATTTTAATGTTTGGATATTCACCGCCTTGGGGACCCTATTTGGGTGGAATGGCATCACTGAATAAAAAAAATTAAATGCTATTTAACACAAATAAGATTGCATAACAAATTAACAGAAATACAGTAAATTAACAGAAATATTAGAGATAATAAGGAGCTGCGGTGGCTCAAGTGGTTAAGATGCTGAACTGCAGGCTGTGGAAGGTCAGTAGTTCAGCAGTTCGAGACCCGAGTTGTCGCATGACGGAGTGAGCTCCCGTCTCTAGTTTCAGCTCCTGCCAACCTAGCAGTTCGAAAGCAAGAAATTACAAGTAGATAAATAGGTACCACTTCAGTGGGAAGGTAACAGCGTTCCGTGCGCCTTGGTGTTTACTCATGCCGGCCACATGACCACGGAAACGTCTTCGGACAGCGCTGGCTCTTTGGCTTTGAAATGGAGATGAGCACTGCAACCCTAGAGTCGGACTCGACTGGCTTTCGAGCAAGGGAACCTTTACCTTTACCTATACCTTTTTATTAGAGATAATATTCCACTGAAATCTTTGTACTCCATTTACCCATTACATCAGTTGAGCAGCTCTTGGAAAAATGGTTTGCCAAACTATATTCAATTGAGATATATCCTTCCCTCTTTTTAAGAATGTCAATTGGAGTACCAAAAAGGTTTCTTTACATTTCATGATCCATTCTTCCATTGGTGGAATATTTCCTGACTTCCAATATTTTGCAAAGTTAATTCTAGCTGCTGTTATCTTATTGCAAAATTCTTCCAGAAACATGGGTATTATAGCTTAACAAAATTACCTCATAGGAATTGGGAAAATTCATATCTAATCCATAATTCATAAAGTCTACAACCAATAGCCCTTCTGCAAGTCCACTACCTTCTTTTGCCTTTCTGCAAGTCCACCACACAAGCAAATAGTTTGCATTTGGTAGTCTGAAGT
This sequence comes from Gekko japonicus, assembly GCF_001447785.1. NCBI lineage: Eukaryota > Metazoa > Chordata > Lepidosauria > Squamata > Gekkonidae > Gekko > Gekko japonicus. The sequence goes on along the minus strand of NW_015168652.1, from coordinate 1,776,793 downwards.
ACCAACCTGCGTCATACTATTTTTAAAATAAATTTTGGCTATTTTGTGTGCTGTCAAGTGGTACTGATATAGCATCGTAATTAAACTTTCTCTAAATTTGATATAAATAGAAAAGGATAAACAATATGTAAAAAATATTGTTATGAACTGTCCTTGCAAAAGGACTGAGCTTGGGATGCATAACGATAGATTGCTAGGATCCTAGAATGGACCAGTAGGGAGACAGGGATCCTAGAGTAAACCAATTGAGAAACAATAGAGTATAAATAGCCTATCGCTGGGAGTGGGGTGTTTTTGGGTGTAACCCTTTTCAGGCTTCGGCCAGGGATTCCAGTCTTCTTTCTCTTGCTGAATCACTAATAAACTATGAGCTGATCACTTCTACGCATCTGAACCCAGTATATTTCACTGGTGACGAAGGTGGGATCCCAATGCACAAGCCTGACCCAGCCTCCAGCACCACGCCACACAACAATCTCCAGGACTCCACACCTCACATCGCTCCACGGGTCATCGCTGCTGCTCCGGGAGTCATTCCTGCGTTTGACCCCACTTACCCTGAGCTTTGGGAAGCGTGGGTAGAGCAGCTGAAGTATTTCGTTCAGTTCCGAGGCATAGACAGTGCTGACATGAAGAAGTCGTTCCTGCTCAGCACATGCGGCATCGCCATGCTACGCCTAGCCCAGGGCCTCATCGCTCCTGAAACCCTTGAAGCAGCCACGTACGATGAACTCATCAAGGCCCTCACTGACCAGTTCATGCCTCAACCAACCAAGATGGCGAACCGCATGGACTTCTTGGCGCGCCACCAAAAGTCCACTGAAGCGGACACCGACTTCATGGCTGATCTCCACAGGCTGGCCATAAACTGTGAATTCCCAAATCTTGAGGATGCCCTCTTAACACAGTTTGTCTGGGGCGTCCGTGAACAGAAACTCCGCCGCAAACTCATCGGTACCGACGAATTCAAACTGGACAAGGCACTACGCATAGCCACAGCTTTTGAAAAAACACAACGGGATTGCCAGGCCCACTCTGTGCATCAGGCCTCCACATCCCCGGTCTCTGACGAGTTCCTGGCTGTTTTCGATGGGACGCCTGGTCGCTACACCGGTCCACCGGTCTCCGTGGACCTCGATCCAGCTGTACGCCCAATCTGTATGAAGGCCAGGCGCATCCTGTTTGTGTTGCGGCCCAAGATAGACGGAGAGATGGACTGCCTGGTAGCACAGGGGGGTTTAGAGCCAGTGCCACATGCCCTCTGGGAGACCCCCATCGTCACCCCAGTGAAGCCCAACAGGGACGTCCGCATCTGTGCAGACTATAAATGCACCATAAACAAGTCCCTGCAGGATCATGCTTATCCCATTCCAGTAGTTAGCCATGTTCTGGCATCCTTGGCGGGTGCGAAGGTTTTCGGCAGATTGGACTTGGCCCAGGCGTACCTGCAGCTCCCCGTAGACGATGCCACCGCAGAGGCCCAGATGATCGTGACGCACAGGGGTGTGTTCCAGGTGCGGCTGCTGCAATTCGGGGTCAGCATGGCCTGGGGATCTTTCAAAATCTAATGGACTGTCTCTTTAAAGGTATCCCTGGGGTCCAGCCATTCTTCGACGATGTTTTGATTGCTGCCCCCACGGCTGAGATCTCCTCCGAGAGGCTGAGCACTGTCCTGCAACATTTCCACACTGCCAGGCTGAAGGTGACGCGGGGAAAGCTCTGATTTCCATTAGTCTGGTGGGGCTAGGGTGCCTGTCAAGCTGTCGTGGGGTAACTCTGGGGAACCCCTGTTGGATGTCTGCCTTTCTGCCCTATGGCTGGCATCACTAACCAATTTAAGTGGAAAACTCTGATTTCCACTGGTCTGTTGGGGCTGAGGTGCCCGCCAAGCTTTTGTGGGGTAACTCTGGGGAGCCCCTGTTGGAAGTCTTTTGTCATGTCTGCCTTTCTGTCATTTCATCACTAAGTGGAAAACGCTGATTTCAACTGGTCTGGTGGGACTGTCATGAGGTAACTCAGGGGTGGTGGTGGCTGCAAGCATAGCAGGTATGCTTGCCTTGCTTCCAGTGTCTGGTGGTGGTGGGGGTCTGCCCAGGTGAAGTTTCTCTGTGAGTTTGGTGTCACTGGCTTGTTCCTGAGCCGTTCCATAGACTCCTGTAACTGCAGCTGTCTTTTCCAGAGAGAGCACTGGGGAGACCTTTCTTTGGGGTCCATAATTGGGACCCCAGAGTTGTAATCCATCCTCAACTTGGAGAGTTTGTAGCAGAGTGTGCGGCAGGGTGAGGTTCCCTGTGCTTTTACTTTGTGCCACTGACCAATTTACTCTAGGTTTTTTTTACTACCCTGTATAAAACTCATTTACCATATACTGGTACTCTTTAATAGTTTTATCTCGAATAATAATTGGTAAGGTCAAGATTATGCATTTAATTTTTGATTTAAAATAAAATAAATAAATAGTTTGGGAATCAGATTGTTCAGTTTGCTGCTTGGAGATTTGGGTGGTTTGTTACTTTTACAAGAGTCTGTTTAAAAGAGAATCCCGTATCCTGGCCAGTGCATGTGTAGCAGTTGGTATGCTATTATATACAGCAAAAGACAATGAAAAAATAACTCCTTTTTTTTTTTGCTGTGGACTGAATTGGTACCTGGACTTGCTGAAGTCAGAGAAGTACATTTCTGCCAGTAGATGCCAGTTGATACCTCCATTGTTGCTGTACTGTAATAACACACCTTCTTCTCTGCTGTCTGGTTTGTTACAGGAAGAACTCTCCCCACCTATCTGAATGTAAAACTGGACAAAGTCCACCCACGTGGTATCCAAGTCCCAGCTCACCAACTGCCTTTTTCCAGCCTGCAGTATAGATGAAACAAGAAGAAAATATTACATTATACAGACACATGTATTAAATAAATTTCATTTTCTTTTTTTAGTCTTAGTGTGACACTGTTCAGAGCCAAATTGGCTATGACAGCACCAGCATTAAAGTAAAGAAACAAGAAGGAAAGCACACAGAAGAGATCCAGTGAGAGAGATAATGGCATTTGGGACAAAACAATTATTAATTTATTTCAAATGTATAAGCCATTGTATACAATGGAATGTGACTGCACAGGAAAAACAATTATTAGGCAGTTCAGCACAAATAGAAGAGCAACAGCTCATGAAATCTGTTTGTCAAGGTAGTCTTGGATAAGAATAAATCTTTGAAGCCCCAGATGCTCCATGGTCTCTTTTTTTAATGGAGCCACAAACTGGGGATTTCAGCTTGGTCACTCTGTGCTTCAGAAGGCAAAAGCCTCTATAATTAAACCAGTAAGATACTATTTATGGGAATAAGAACTGTGTGCGAAATGTGGTAAGCTGACTGATTGTTCTAGTGCAGTTCCAAAGCATGATCCATACTTCCACAAAGTATGCCCTTCTTCCTCATATTTGGCAGGCATTCATCGTGGCCTGCAAGATGCTTGACAACTCTTCTGTCTCCATATTTTGGCCTGGTCAAACAACAAAACCAAGAAGTTTATTCAGTTCCTAGTGGACCTCCATATACGGCTGTCGGATAGAGTTGCCAACCTTCATGTGGAGCCTGGAGATCTCCCAGAATTACAACTGATTTCCATACTATGGAGATAATTTCCCTTCGAGGAAAGGGCCGCTCTGGAACAAGGACTCTATGAAATCACATTCCTTCTGAGCTCCCTCACCAAATACCACCCTCCCCAAGCTCCGCCCCGTTCTGCAGGAATTTTCCAACCCAGAGCTGGCAACCCCACTGGTGAGCTGAATCTGGTTTGCTGGCTCACAAGTTGTTCCGGCCTAACATAATCTAATTTCTTTTAATGCTCAGCATTGCACAGGTGTGCATAAACTCCTGATACAGTACAACATCCCCAGTAGCACTCAGATTTCATTCTTCATATATACCAACAACCCATAATCACATCTAATTTTTTAGATCTCAAATATGGTTTAAAATAGTTGCATGACAGTAGTAGCAGTATTAGCAGGAATCAGAAGGGGAAGAGGCTTTTCCAAGAAGAAGAAGAAGAAGAAGAAGAAGAAGAAGAAGAAGAAGAAGAAGAAGAAGAAGAAGAAGAAGAAGAAGAAGAAGAAGAAGAAGAAGAAGAA
>NW_015168652.1:1768779-1772440 GCF_001447785.1 Gekko japonicus | reverse complement strand
GCTCTTGACAGAAACTGCTCTTTTTTCAAGAACAGCTCTTATCAGAACTACTGCTTGCCCAAGGTCATCCAGCCAGGTGCAAGTGGAGGAGTGGGGAATCAAACCCGGTTCTCCCAGATTAGAGTTTGCGCACTTAACCACTACACCAAACTGAACCATAATATCCAAAGAACACACAGACAATATCAAAATGGCACAAAACATTTCTGTCAATTGGTGTCACTTTCCTCATATGCAAAATAAGCTTCATAAGATCAATAAGCCAGTTGTGAAACACGAAGAAATTATATATGTCCCTATGAGTTATAGACAAAGATGTTACAGTCAATTTAAATACTAATTCCAAGAAATAAAATATCTAACATCCTGATGTGTCTTCAACATCTTCACTATAAATGTAATAATCTACACCAGCATGAGATTTCTGAATTATATTAGAACAGTAAAATTGGATCAATAGTTGGATGTTAGCCAAGGTAGGAAGGGTGTTGAAGATTAGACTAAACAGACACTTGAATTTTTAGATCTTGAGTTCTTACATATGCAGGTTAACAAAACGAATGTATGCGCTCATTAAACTGTGTCTAACTGTTCAAAAGCTAGGAAGATGAAACTCCAAAGAGGAGTCCTACCTATATGTTTTGTGTTTTGCAAAAGGAATGTTTGTCTTATTAACTGTTTTCTGATTCCCTAAACAATTTATGTCAGCTGGCTCAATAACAAAGCTATTCACTTGACATATCAATGTAGAACAGGGGTCACCAACGTGGCACCCATGGGTGCTATGGCACTCACGGAAAACTTTTCTGGTGCCCGCCAAGTGTTTTTAGGCAGTGAGTGGGCCAGACAGGGCTTTTGCCCAGCAAGGCTTCTGATAACTACTGGAGATTTAATTGGTTGTGCACATTTTAGGAATGATTGCTTTGGCAACAGCTGCCACCACAGCACAATTATCTACATTGTGTTACTGAAGTTAATCTTTGGCAATTATTTTGTGGTTGGCTTCATGAACTGCAGCAGCCATTTTGTGGCAGCCATTCTGTTGCTGCGCCCACCATGCCATGCGACCACGGGCTCATAAAGGTTGGGGACACCTGAAGTGGAATGCACAGAAGGGGTCCAAGATCATGCGCACTGGCTCCACCCCTCCACTCTGCTGTACACAGCTATCACTAGCCACACATTTGTGTAAATTTTTAGTTATTCGCATTATTAGTATGTTTTGGAGCAGTGCTGGTCTTGTTTTGCTCCATTAAATTGTGGCCTGAACCAAGCAAATAGCTTGCATATCTACTGGTGGGAAAGTACTTTGCAAGCAGCTGGCAACCAAGGCTGCTCAGAAAAGCACACTGGTGACCAGAGGTGTGAAAAACCTCACTGGTACCACGCTGGTACTGTGGCTCTCTGGGACATTTGCTGCAACCAGAAATCCACCATGCTCCTGATCCACAAGCTGCCTTTCTAGCATTTGGAGCAAATAACAGCACAGCACTTCAAGAAGGATCTGAGCTTCCAGAGCTTAGTCATGATGTCCCTGCAGGAGGCTGTGAGGTGTACTTGGCGGGGCTCTGCGAGGACACGAACCTGTGCACCACCCATGCCAAGCGAGTGTCTATCATGCACAAAGATCCAGCTGGCCTGCTGAATCCCTGGAGAGAGCGGCTGCTGGATGTCATTACAGTGACTCCCCCACTCTTCAGAATCCGAAAGGCTCTTTTTAAATTTGTTTATTTTATTATCGCATTTCTACCCGCCCTCCCCGCGAGCGGGCTCAGGGCGGCTGAACCACGTTATTATGTAATGTATGTAATGTAACTGTTTTGTATGTACATTAACTCTGTTTTTTAACTCTGCTTAAAGTTGTTTTAATTATGTATATTTGGGAGGGGGGTTATTTTAATGATTTTATAATGTAATTTTATCATGTATGTTTTAAATTGTTAGCTTTGTTGGCAGTCTTTCTAAGGGCAGAAAGGTGGGATATACATTTTGTAAATAAATAAATAAATAATCTGTACAGAAGAGTTAATGAATATGTTGGAGTTGGGGGGGGGGGAGCGAAGCCAGAATGTATGACCTCGACTGCATCCTTATGTGTTCATTGTACATGGATATAGTAATTTAACACGTTTATTAGCATGAAAAAAATCTTAAGAACACATAGCAGAAAGCATGAGAAAATTATAGTGTTTTTTTTTAAACTAGGTCCTATAATGTGTCTTTAAGTTACATGGATCTTTCCAGTTACATAGAAAAAGAATATGACTACCTCCTGCTACACAGATACATTGAGTCTGGGGTGTCACACTCATTTGTTATGAAGGCTGGATCTGACATAAATGTCACTTTGTCGGGCCAGGCCATGCGTGCCATAAAATGTAACTCAAGATACAATAGATATAAACTTTGCATCTTTCAGGAATGAAGTGAGACCTAAGTTTCCTGTCTCATTACCAATGCCTCCTATTGTCATTTGGCATCTGAAATCACTCCACCCTCCAAGATAAGACCAATGAACTCACATTCTAGCTGTATCTGACGAAGTAGGCAGTGAATCATGAAAAGCTCATACCCTTCCACAAATTGTGTTAGTCATTAAGGTGCTACTGGACTCTTCCTCCTTTCCACTAATAAAGATTGCAAGCTGTGCTGTTAGGTTTCGTTCTTTTTTTTCTTCATCTGTTTAAACTGGACAGGGGGATCTCTCCAAGAGAAATAATGTGTTGAGTTCAGACTGGGCAAAACAGGGCAAGCAGGGTTTCTCTACAACAGGAATCAAGGGCTCCTCCTCATAGGATTGAAATGGGTGAGCCAGTGCCAAACTTGGACTCTAGTTTGCCATGTTTTGGGGTGTGTGGGGCCTGCAGAGGGAAGGAAATTCCTGAGGGAGGGGTGTGAGTGGGCGAGTGTGTGAACAGCTCTGTTGTAGTGGCGATGTAACTCTTCCTAAGATACCTCCCTTGTCAGGGATGACCTTGGAGCCTAACTGTGCCCGCTTCACTGTTATAGAAAAAGGAACAGTATATTCACAGGTGGGGGGGGGTATAGAGCACAGGAAAGCTAGATGGGATTATTGTGGAGTATGATTGGATGTAACTGAAGGGGGGGCTCGTATGAACTGTCTATATCTTTGGATTCTCCTGCCAGAACCTCAGTTCTGATACAGTACTGGTCTGGCCTGGAACATCTTTATTTCTCAATAACAGATCACTGCCAGAGAGTGTTGTTGAGAGAAACTTTGTCCAGGGGTCTGACAGCCGGGGCTGGATTAGATGACCTTTAAGCCCCTCTTAGCCTTGTCGCTCTGGCAGTTGCCATTGCACGGCTGGCCTCAATGAAAGGCAAGGGCAAGAGAGAGACAGCCCACAGCAGCAGCACCTGAAACCCACTGACTGCAAGTTTCAGGCTCCAAGCAATAGACATGAAGGGAGGAAAGAGGTCATGGATGCCAGAGGCATTTCAAGCCAGCGTCTGCCTCCATCTGAAAGAAAGGGAGGATTTTTCTTACCTCCATTGGTGGAGTTGAAGCTGCCACACTGCTAATCCCCTCCCAGGGGCTGCTACACTCAAGCCCAGAAGAGGGAGGACAGAAAGGCAAAGAAGCAGCACGGGGGGGGGGGGGGATAGGAAAAAAACTTTGATGGTCAATGGGGGGGGGGGT
>NW_015168652.1:1704756-1768725 GCF_001447785.1 Gekko japonicus | reverse complement strand
TGAGAAGGGGTAGAGAAAAAGAGCAGAAGCAGCACGGGGGGGGGGGGGCGAGATAGGAAAAAAACTTTGATGGTCAATGGTGAGAGGGATGTTGAGGCAGGGAGTCCAGAGAAGGAGGAGGAGAAGGCAAGGGGAGTACACACCAACCACGCACATGCCAGCGCCAGAAGACTCCCCCAGGGCACCTTTGGATACGTCTGCTTAGAGGGGCATTTGTGCTTTGTGAAGAAAGGGGGGGGGGGGGAAGCAGGCACTGCCTCTCACTAGGAAAGGGGGTTTCTGCGAGGGATTGAAAAGCCACTCCAAGTAAGCAACGCCTCTGAATCTTGCACTGGAAGGGTGGTAGAGGGTCACTTTCCGCTGGGGGAAACAGGCTGGCTTCCTTCTTGTGCTGCAGTGGCAAAAGCCAAGTGTTGCATGCATGAAGCAGCAGGTTGCAGCCCTCCAGTCAGAGGAGAAGCCCAGCAAGAGGATGCCATCTCATTACTCAGGCTGTGCATGGAGCAAGAGGGATGGTAGGGCTGCTTCAGATTATGTGGGTAGGGAAACTCAGAGGGGAAAAAACAGCAGCTCACTTTGGAGAGGATTTGGAACATGCCAGCCCCGAACCACCTGCATCACACTCTTTTTAAGTCGGGTCTCACCTGCCCAGGTCCTGGAGAAGGACAGAGCATGACGGAGTCAGCAGGCATGTTCTGGCAGCTGGCCCTGGCAGCTAGGGCTCCAGGTAAGTACAGAGGCAAACCCCCAGCAGGGCCAAATGCTAGCCAGGCCGAGGCTGAAATGGGGTCAGCAAGCAGGCCCACTTCCTGGAAGCAGGCAATAACAAGCTTGATGGCTGCAGGCCACCCAAAGCCCAGGAGGACAAGTTGGACCCAAACCCAGAGCAGGAATGAGGCAGACATCAGTGAGATAGAAGAGAAACAAGGAGGCGGGGACACAATGGGGAAGGGAGCTGGGGGAGGATAAAAGGAGCAATGAGGTCGTGGAGGAGATCCTGAAGTGCCTGCCTGTTCTAGAAAGGACCCTGCAGGCGGTGGCAGAGGAGGAGAAGGAAGAGGAGGAGTAAACTCCCGTGCACCCTATTTTGAGACCTCTATATTTTCTCCTAAGGGCACAGCCAACAATGATGGAGGGAAGCCTCAGAGAAGGAAGCAGGAGACAGCCAGTTGTTCATGGGCTGTATACAAGCCCTGCAGGGGCTGTTTGACACCTCTGCACTAGGGAGTAAACAGGAATACTCCTAGTTCGACTGAAAAATATCATTTGCAAACTAGGGCTCTGTACAAATGCAGTTACTTCAAAACATATCCATGATTTCTTTGTCATACTTATTTTGCCTTTCCTATGACTGTTTTCTCAGCCTCTTGACAGGCACTCGACAAGATCTGAGTGACAGTGGTTTATCAAACTATCTGATGCTCTTTATAAAGGGACTACTGAAGCCCACTGACCTTCTGTTTATTTCACAGAAAATCACCTCTCAAAATACCTACTCCAATTTAATCCAGACCTTGCTAGATTTTATATGCATTCCTATCTGTAAATCTGCAGGTTAAAACATTACCTCTCTAACACCATTGAATTACGTCTTATAATGGAAAACTGGTAATGATTCTACTCAGTTATGAGGTCCTAAAACAGCTAGAACTGGGCTAAATGTGGACATTAACAGTAGGAAGAGAACATATTTGGGAAACAAGAATACTCGACTTTTGCATATTATCCCACCAGATTCCAAAGCTAGAGCTTCTCCACAGGCCTATTGTCATGGGTATGGCCAGAAATAGAGGAGACAAAAAATAAGGTGAAGGCTGATGGTGCAAAAGCAAGTAATTTTTTTTATTACTCAGTTAAAATGCCCAAAGAATTCCCTACACATTTCACCAACAAGCTTCACCAGGGGACTCTAAATAATGGCATAGTTAAAATTATCAAAGGTCAAAAATCCAGGTTGAAAAATATCAATCACATACAAAATGGCAAGAGCTTCTCTTGTCTTTGAGATTGCATGAGGAAAAGAAACTCCCTGTAAATAAGAGATAAGATAATGCTGTCCAGCATCCAACAGGTTTTGGCTCAAAATTAAAAGAGTTTTTTTCTGTACCTAAATGAATGTTATAAACCTGTTTTGCAGTAATTCTTCAAAAGGAGTACAAAATCAGCAGCAAATTGCCACTGGAAGGATTCTACTATATTCTGGTATTTAGTTGATGTAATCTCTCTCTATTTTTTTAAACAGTAACTGATACAATTCTAGAGACAAATTTAACTCTTTAGGTGTCAGAGTCTGGAGTCTAACAATCCAATTTGCTTCTTTTTTCAGTACGTTAATTTCTGCCCAGCCCCCCCAATCAGAGGGACCATGATTATTTTCAATAAAGTATTTAGCCAATGAGGCACTTGTTCTTTTCAATTTAATATTACTTTTATGTTCTGCTATGCATGTTCTTAAATTTCTAGTTGTTCCCCAACATAAAGTTTATTAGAGGGGCATTGGATACACACACACACAACCTGTGTAGAGTGAAATCCTTTAGTGGCCCCGTTCACACGTAGCATTTGCTGTGGGAGAGTGATGATTGAATGGCAGATTTTCCGGGCATGATCACACTGCAACATCTGGGAAGTGGAGCGCACCCGTGGCCAACCCATGGCGTACCGCTGAAAATGCGCGATAAAAAACTACCTGTTTGAAGGTACTAGCAATCAGTTTGCCATGGGCTGCCTCTGGAATCCCTCGGTGTGATCACACCGGCCGCGGCTTTTCCCTCCGGCCCCTCGTTGAGGTGCAGGCGCAAAGGAACCATGGCATGCTGCCAACACTTGGGATCGCATTCTGGCAGCTCTAATTACGGTGGTGCAAATAGCCCCGCCTCCCCCCCCATGTTATCCGACCCGTGTGACCGGGGCCAGTATGTATTTTTTTCTTATCTAAGGGGTTAATAAAGTATTTCATATTACATGTTAACTTACAACAATTACACTTTTCACAGGCAAAATGTCCCTGAAGAGGATTAGAACTATTTCTTGACTAACACATTTATGGATGTTACTATGAACTAGATGTTCCCTCAGATTCTTAGTTCTCCTAAAAGCAATAATAGATTTTTTTAAATCACATAAAGGAATATTCTCTAGCAAATACCAGTTTTTATAGATTCTCTTTTTTACACCCATACTTATATTTTTATAAGAAAGACTGCATATCATCCAATCACATGCAGTTTTCCCCTTGTTCATGAGTAATTTCTTTCTATCTGATGCCAAGGCTTTTTGATAAGACTCCAGTATGGATTGATTAACCACTTTATTACATGGTAAAGATATGTTTGTGTTTCAGGAACGATGGTCGAGAGTATATGAATGGTTTAAAAAAATGAACACTGTTAGACTCAATGTAATTTGTACTGATATTAATGGCTGTATATTTTGGAAAAACTAAAATAAATCATTAAAAATAAGATGAGTTAGTCAAGAATACGTGCCCTTATCAAGTGGTATAGTTAGCTATTGTTAGATGATCTTAAAATCCTATAAATAGGGGAAGTTGTATTGATTGATTGAAAGCTTCTTCTCAGACAGGGTTCCTTGCATGTGACCTGCTTACTTTTGGGGTAAGAAACTCTTATGGACTCATGTAATTGACCTCCTATAAGTATCTATGTAGATTTAGTCTATGTTAAGAATGCAATGATTATGCTTTAATAAACAAGCTTAGATGGTAAACAGAGATTCTCTAATAGTATTTACTTGTGTACTATACCCAGAATGAACCTTTAGTGTTACTGAGGTATAGGAGGTAAATGATCTGGTATAGGAAAGCTAACTAGATGTCTTGGGTTTCTTAAGTGTACACTTATACCTGAATCAGGCCTGAATAGAGTAATCCAGAACAAAACAATGGAACCAGCTGAAGGTTTTTTCTCTTCAGTGGGGCAAAGTCTTCCATATTGGTTAGGTCACGTCTCTTCCAGCTCCAGGCAGGGCTATGCAAATTTTTGCGAGTCTCCGGTCTTTTCTGCACTTGGATCTCATCCCTGGTTATATCAGAGTTCAACTCGCAACACAACACCTTGCATTTATCCCTGGTTATAACAGCATCTGTTTATCCCGGGACAAGTGTGGGGCAAAACCAGGGTGACCTAAATGTAATGTGGAAACAAAAAATACCCCAAGATAGTTACAGGGGTGAACTCGAGTGTAGTGTAGAATGTAAAAATACCCCGAGATAATTACAGGGGTGAACTCGTGATGCTTCCTCAGATTATAACTGATCTATTCTGTAGTGCTTTAAAAAGGTTGAGAACCTAGACCACATAGCAGCTCTGCACATTTCTTCCACTGAGTTCTTTGTAGAAAAATCTGCAGAGGACGCAGCAGATCAGGTAGAATGCGCCGTAACATTCTTGGGCGCACCCAGAGCCTCATATGCCTTTGTGATACACATCCTGACCCTGTGGCCTTCAAGACCTTCTTGTCCAGCTTTGGATTGCAGTGAGAGAGACAAACAAGAAGTCTGTAAGTCTAAAATTCTTTGTGCTGTCCAGATAGGTATGCAGAGCTCTGCGGGCATCCACCTTATGCCATGCCTTTTTCTTAGGATGCACCAGCTTTAGGCAGAAGGACGGTAACACTAACTGCTGGTTTACGTGGTAAGTGGAGTTCACGTTTGGCACAAAGGAAGAATCTGTTCTTAATATCACTGAGTCCTTGTGAAAAACACACAACTCCTTCCTCACTGACAAGGATGCTAACTCTGAGACCCTTCTTGCCAATGTAATTGCCACCAAGAAGGCCACCTTCCATGACAAGGACCTCAGTGCCACTGACTTCAGGGGTTCCAATGGTGGTTTGTAACACCCTAGAAAGACTCCAAGTTGGAAACATGAGTCTGACCGGTGGTGCTGTGTCACACCCTTGAGGAAATGTCTCACATACTTGTTAGATGACAAACCTTTCAACCTGTCCTGTCCTAGGACTGCAGATAGTGCCACTACCAGTCTTCTTAGCATGTTAGGCCTAACTCTTGCTTCCACCCATCATGCAGGAACAACACCACATGCTTATAAGATGGTCTCAATGGGTTCACTCTTTTGGAGATTGCCCAACCTCTAAAAGTTTTCCAGGTATGGCCATAGATGCACCTTGTGGCTGATCTCCTAGTTTGGACCATGGTATCTATAATATCTGAAAGGAAACCAGCCTTCTCTAAGTCCATGTGCTCAATCTCCAGGCTGTCAGCTGTAGCCAAATTGGGTCAGGGTGACAAACTGGTCCCTGCATTAGCAGACTTTGAACAACTGGAAGTCTCCAAGGAGGAGACACAGATATTTGTACCAGGTCTGAGAACCAGGTCCTCCTGGGCCAAAAGGGCACTATGAAGATCACTTCCGCATCTACCTTTTTAATTTTGTTGATGAGTCTGTTTATCAGGACTGCTGGAGGAAAGGCATAAAGAAGCCCTCTTGACCATGGATACCACAGGGCCTCCTCGGCCTCTGCTCTGGGATCGTACAATCTCATTAGAAACTTGCGAACCTGGTTGTTGGCTCGAGATGCTAGTAAGTCCATGACTGGGACTCCAAACTGAGCTGTCACCTGCTGAAACACACTCCAATTCAGGCTCCATTCTCCAGGGTCAACATCCCTTCTGCTCAGCCAATCTGCTTCCAAATTGGATGAACCCTTCAGATATTCTGCTCTGATGTTGGCTAGATGCTTCTCCGCCCAGTAGAACAGAAGCTTGGACTCCTTGGACAGTGACCTCGACCTCATTCCCCCTTGTCAGTTGACATGTGCCTTGGCAGGCACGTTGTTGGTGTGCGCCAATACACTTTTGTCTGTTAGGAGATGGGAAAACTTCATGCGTGCAAGTCTGATCACCCATAGTTCCAGCCAGTTTATGCTGTGGGTTAACTCCCCTGAACTCCACTTGCCTTGAGCTACCTGCCCCAGGCAATGAACTCCCCAAACTCTTGCGCTGGCATCAGTTGTCAGAACTAGATGATGTGACCAGAGGAAACTCACATCCTTTGCTAGGTTTGAGATGAACTTCCACTATGCCAGATACTTTTTAAAGGTCTTGCTTAGCCTGACCCGCCTCTGTTTCTTTTTCCTTATGTCCCTATGGTAGAGGAGTAGTGTCCACTGCAGAGGTCTGGCATGGAACCTGGCCCAAGTGATTAGGTCTATCATAGAGATCAGGAGTCTTAGGCCTGTTGCTAGATCCATGAGATCCACTGAACTCACTCGGTGGATTTGTTTCACTCCCTTTATAATCTTTCCCTGTTTTTCTCTTGGCAGGAACATCTTGGCTAGCTTCATTTGTATCCTGGCCCCCAAGTGGATCAAACACCTGGAAGGATTTAGATGGCTCTTTTGCATGTTAATAAAAAAGCAGTGTGCTTGAAGCACTTCCATTGTAATCTCAGTATTTCTGACCGTTGTCACCAGATCCCCTGCCCTGATCAGGAAATCATCTACATATGGATAGATATGAATTCCCTGTTGATGTAAGCTTGCAACTAACATAACCAGTACTTTGGTAAAGTCTCGCAGGGAAGATGAAAGGCCAAAGGGGAGAGCCTTCTGTTGGAAGTGCTGCCCCTGAAAGGAAAATGGAGAAATTGTCTTAACCAACTGTGTATTGAGATATGCAAATAAACCTCCCTGAGGTCCAGAGATGTCAGGAAGTCGTCCTGTTGTATGATCAGAATAGATCAAAGTGATTCCACGAGTTCATCCAACTCAGAAACTGAACTTGGGGGAGGTGTATGCAATCCTTGATGGATTAATTTCTCACTACTTCTGGAGGCCTGTCTCTCTCCTGCTGAGAGAGACCTCTCATCCTCTAGTGCAGGGGTGGCCAAACTGCAGCTCAGGAGCCACATGCAGCTCTTTCAGACATATTGTGTGGCTCCCAGTAGGGCTGCTGGGGAAGCGTAGGGAAGGCATGCCTCCCCAATCTTCCCTTCCCCATCTGGGTAATGTTCCCCTCCCTGGGTAGGCTTGAAGTGGGGGGAAACAAAGAAAGCAACTTTAAATGCATTCACAAAGCCCCTCCCCCCTGCCAGTCAGCTTGGAGAAGGCATTTGTCTCTTTAAATCCCTTTCCCAAGACAAGCTGGCTGGTGTAGGGGGGCGGGGGTTTGAGAACACATTTAAAGTTAGTTCCTTTCTTTCCACCTCTCCCTTCCTCACCTACCTTTCCCATTTATTTGCTTCCTTTCCATCTCTCTCTCTCTTCCCATTCCTTCCTCCATCTTCCATTGATTTGTTTTCTTTTCACCTTTCTCTCTCTCTTTCTCCCTTCCTTCCTTCCTTTCTCTCTCTCTTCCTTCCTTCCTCTGCCTCCCCATCTAGTTGCTTTCTTTGTTTCTGTTTCTCTCCTTTCTTTCTTTCCACCTCTTTCATTTTTTCCACCTTACTCTTCCTTCCTCCCCTCTCCCTCCCCATCTGTTTGTTTTCTTTGTTTTTCTCTCTTTCCCCTCCCCCATGTATTTGCTTTCTTTCCACCTTTCTTTCACTTTCTCCCTTCCTTCCTTTCTCTCCCTTCCTTCCCCCCCTCTCCAGCTATTTGCTTTTTTTGTTTCTCTCTCTCTTTCTTTTTTCCACCTCTTTCATTCTTTCTTTTCACCTCTCTCTTCTTCTCTCTCTTAGACAAATAAATATCATTATCAATATCTGTTTTTACTCCTTTTGTTTTTATTTTTGGCAGTTTTATTTAATGTTAATAAAAAGCAAATCTGCATATTCTCCAATAAAATGTGTGTGTAATATTTGTTCATGTCTTGTGGCTCTCAAACACCTGACGTTTATTTTATGTGGCTCTTACATTAAGCAAGTTTGGCCACCCCTGCTCTAATGCCTCAGAAAATTGCCTAGAGGTATACTTTGCTTGGCCTCTAACTCTTTTGGCCAGTGGAGGAGGCAGTGATGAGGTTCCCGAAGAGGAGGATGACCCATGTAGGGAGGGAGAAGGATTGCCTCTACTGGAGTGAGTTCTTTTCTGCTCCTTGCCCTTCCTGCTCTCCCCAGCCCATTTGCTAGTGACTGCCAAGATCCAGGCAGTAGCCAGGGTCCCAAACATCTGCAGGCCCATCTGGTTCTCCTGCAGCAACATCATAGAAGGTGGAAAGGCCCAGGGCAGCCTATAAGCCTGTAGCATCCAATCCGGGGGTGCACTAAAAATGCAGGGGGAATGGTGCGGCCGCAATGTTTGTCACCGTCTGGTCATTGCTCTACTGGCAACAGGCTGCTTGGAGAGGCCCTTGCATCACCAAACTCTCCCCCATCCTAACACTTACTCTGGGGTCTAGATTGTGGATCAAAGCAAAATCACTGTCCTGCCAAGGGGCGTGTCTCTCACCATCTGAAGTCTCCTGCAATGTTCCTGCTTGCCCCAAAGCTTCCAAGCTGCCTAGAAAGGAGCCATCCCACACCGTGTCCGCCAGCCCAGCCATAACATGCTACCTACCACTGGAGGCCTCCAGTGTTGCTAGGGAGGAGGCTGCAACCAGACCAGAAGGTTCAGGTCCTTCAGGCTTCATGGCGACCTATGCCTGAAGTTTCAGGTGGGAGGGGCCTCTCCCTCAGAGAATCTTCTTTTGTGTCCCTACAGGGACCACTTTCGTTGCTCCCGAAGGAGTCAGAGATCTCTCCTCATCCATCCTGAACAGTGAGTAATCCAAACAAAGTTTGAGTCCAAGGTTGATCTTAACAATATTTCCAAGTAGTAGAGCTAGGCTGGAAACCTCCTGCCAGAGCTGCAGGGCTATTCAACCTGGAGGGTCGGCCTTGATCTTGCCAGTAAGAGATTCGCAAAAACCTGCAAAACCCTGCCTGGAGCTGGAAGTGGCATGACCTAAACAATCTGGATGACTTCCTCCACCGAAGGAGAACACTATGTCTAGGTGTTCTCATCTAAACAGAGCACTAATTCACGTACTACTTGGGATGATCACATAACGGAGGAGGGGCCTCTCTCCACCAAGCAGAAGACACATAAGCGTCTGACCACGAAGAGGGCATATTTCTATAATTTCTCTGCCATCCTTTCTTCAGCTTTGGGGAGTATGGAGAAATAAATATCATTTGTTATTTGCCATAGGTGAGTCACATGCTACAATGCACCAGCTTCCAGTACCTTGGTACCATGTTAGAGTAGCCTGCACTCCCTGTGACAGCACCAGTGTCTCAATCCCCTAATGAAGAGCAGAGACAATCCCAGATAGGACTGCTGTCTCTGTCACACTTGTAACGTGAAATACATTCCACCCACGGGATGACTTACTACACAATTAAAGTTAATTAAAAAAGGCCTCCAGTTACAGCAATCACAAAGGAAATAGGAAGGAGGGCTAATTAAAAGAGTAAGATGCTGCAAACATGCCTATAGCCAATTCAAAGAGAATATCAAAAACAGATAAGTCAGGCCAGCAGAGCAAAGCTGAATTTGATTCATGTTATTAATCACTGGAATTAAATGCTACAGTTCCTATATCAGAAATAATTTTTAAAAATTGTTCATTCCAAAATTGACATACAGATTATAGCCTTTAATTATATATATTACACGGGTCACGCTGGGGATCTGCTGTACCGAATAAAAAAGGATTACACAAATTTACGATAGCCACTGTTGTGAACATGGTCCTGTGATTCAAGACAATTAGAACTTCTAGAAAACAAGAAGAAAAAGCAAGCAAAAAAGCAAGAGGAAAATCCTGGTCTTCATGTTGAGACAATTTATAAACAAGTGTGACTATAAACAAATTATTATTTATTATTACTGAAGTAAATTAATTAGGAAATGCTTTACAATAATGGTACCTTCAAGAACAGAGAATTGTGAGGAGAGTAATTGAGAGGGTCATATTTTTTACAATGTGAACCATGTTGTTGTTCAGTCCGACTTCTTGTGACCTCATACTCCTTGTTAAACACCTTAACAGCAGGATCAAGGCATACATTTTTTACTGACATGATGTTTAATTTACTTACTTCTTTTTAAAATGGTTTGTCCTCTAATGAAAAGGCAATATTGTATTAGTGCACACTAGATCAGAAATTGGTGGGCACTGCTGAATTTCTGTAGAGAATGCTGGACTAGATGGGCCGTGGTTTAGACCAACAAGGCCTTTCTTAGACAACAGGATATACTCAACATAACAGTAACACAGATCAGTTTTGTCTCAACTATTAAGGGATGAGTGTACTTTGCTGATTCTAGTAAAAGAAGTACACTACCAAGTACAATACCAAAAACAGTCCACTCCTCCTGTACATCATCTAAACTCAGCTTTAATCTTATATCTCAGTAACATTTGTCTTAGTTTTATTCAAGGTATAAGCTTTCATGTGCATGCACACTTCTTCAGATACAATGAAATGGGAATTACCAGTCCATACATATACGCAGAAGAAGGTAAGCAGTAAATTAGCATACAGCATAATGAAGATGTTTAACAAATTCAAGGACCAAACAGGAAAAACAAGCTTAGTTAATATGGTTACCATTTGTTTGGTTTGAATACGGGTAGGGGCACAGTGAAGAAAATATGTCAAAATTGGAGGCTGATGGGCAAATGTATTCTTAACTGTGGAATGGTGAGAGTAATTAACTGAGACCCTGCCATTACATTCCATCCATCTCCTCTCAAGCATGGAGGTAACCTTACAGCATCTTCTTTGAAGTGGGACCATTGGCTGTGTAGACTTATCTCCCCTGTCCCCAGACCAGAGAAATACATTCCAATCTACCATTCTAAATAAAATTACATTCTATTATTCTAATTTATTATTCCAAATAAGAAATAAAATAAAGAGGACATATGACCCCTCTGGGGGATTGGTAAGAATACAGATGTAAGGGCTGAATGAGGTTAGCATATGTAGTAAGATAAGAAACCAATATCCCTGTTAAGTCCTGGGGATTCCATTGTTCTCAGTGTTGTAATAACTTGCAAATCAGCAATTTCCCTTTCTAGTCTGTTCCTGAAGTTCCTTAGTAATAAAACAGCTACTTTGAGGTCACCCATTGAATCTTCTGGAAGGTTGAAGTGTTTTCCTTCAGGCTTCTCAGTCTTGTGATTCTTGATGCCAGATTTGTGTCTATTTATCTTTTGGCATAGGGTTCAACCTGTTTGCCCTATGTAGAGAACCAAAGGGCATTGTTGACATTTAATAGCATATACAATGTTAGACGATGAGCATGTGAATAAGCCTGAGATGGTTTAGTTGATGTTGTTAGGTTAGAAATGTATTTCTCTGGTGTGGGGACAGAGGAGATAACTCTACACAGCCAACTGTCCCACTTTAAAGAAGAAGATGCTATAAGGGTGCCTCCGTGCTTGAGAAGGATGGAGCGTAATGGCAGGGTCTCAGTTAATTAGTCTCAGCATTCTATAATTAAGGATACCTTTGCCCATCAACCTCCAATTTTGACATATTTCTTTCCTTCACTATATTTTCCCCTGGAATTAAAACTAAACAAATGGTAACCATATAAACTAACCTTGTCATTCCTGTTTGGTTCCTGAATCTGTTAAATATCTTCATTATGCTGTATGCTAATTTACTGCTCACCCTCTACCTATATGCCTGGACTGGTGATTTCCATTTCATTGTATCTGAAGAAGTCTGCATACACATGAAAGCTTATACCTTGAATAAAATTTTGTTGGTCTTAAAGGTGCCGCTGGAGTCAAAATTTTGTTCTGCTGCTTCAGACCAACACAGCTACCCACCAGAATTTGTCTTCTTAGTTACATTAGATTAGATAAAATCAGATGTACATTAAGTAGGTATACACAGAAACCTTGTGGAAATAGAGAGAAGATCCAGATGAGATGATCCCACAGCCTTCTTCTGGTTTTACAATCTCTCCACCAATTACTTCCTGCCATTCTGTGGCAAAACTGTTTGGACTCTCAAAATCAGACATTACAGTTGAAGGAAGATGATTTTCTGGGTGACATTCATTGCCTTGGTATCCAGAATCACACCTGCAAGAAACATAAAACCCCCCACCAGGTGCTCAAACACATGTCTGCATTTGAAGAAATAAGCATACCAGCATGCCTGTTCAATCCAAACATGGAATTTCTGAATATACATAACTAGATATATGTTACTTGCTCCACATACTGAGAGGAGGACACAAAGAGGTGACTTCTAGGATGGCAGCAACCCCCCCAGTGGTATGGCCACAGGTGCAATTGGTCATTCACTCCAAGGTAAGGCCCTTCGTCACTTCAAACTGAAGTATCCACCTGGCCAAGGTCCCTGCATCTGGGTTGATCCTGCTGTGTACGTGGAACTTGGAGAAGATTGACCACTGTACACTTCAAGGTGAAATGTACTCTTGGCACAGCAGTGATATTTCCAGTGCAGAAAGAGGGAGGCATCTTGCGACTACTGTGCAGTGAGGTTGTGGTCAATATTATTACCCATGATGTAACCCTGTTCATGTTGGATCTGTAGTGCATTATTCAAACCACTTTCTTTGAAGAAGTTTAATCACAGTAGGACCACTACAAAGTAAGCAGCCAGAAAAATCTCATAAACGTGGTATTTCATGTGGGAAAACTGAAGCTTGCATTAAGGTAATACAGACTGAACCTTTCCCAAAACACTCTAAATGCAGCAATCATATTATGAAGAATGGAAGCAGCCTGTTCCACTATGGTTCCGTTACAGACTTTACTTTCTTTTCTTCTTCCAAATTTGCCAATCATGCAATACATCATTGTGAGGCCAGTCTAAACAATGGGCTACTATTCTTAGCATTAAGATAATACTTATTTCTATTTTTGCCTTTGCCCTGACTTGGATTGCCCAGGCTAGCCTCATCTTGACAGATGTCAGAAGCTAAGTAGTACTTGGATGACCACCACCAAGGAAGACTGGGGTTGCTATGCTGAGGAAGGTAATGGCAAACCATCTCTGTTCATCTCTTCTCTTGAAAACCCCATATGGTCTCCATACATCAGCTGTGACTTGACAACACCATTATTGGCTTGATATATTTTCATCCTACACTTTTCTGTGGATCTCGTTAACATTAGCATTGGCCCTTTAATTTGCTTGCTACTATTAATTGCCACTATGGGGTCTCTTGCTACTGGCTGAGCCAATGCATCAAGCCTTTGTAAATAGGAAAAGAAAGACAAGAGTAACCCAGGCATCAAGACAATTCCTTTAAATGTTGGATTACCCACCTTTCAGAAAAAAGTAACTACAAGGTTGTGAGTAGCAACCCAATCTGTGTAACAAGAAACATGAGGTACCTGCAAATGCCATGGTCACACCAGCCATGCCCATTACACATACTTGGGCACTGTTGTCCAATGTAGATGTTGTCTAAAGCCCACTCATCTTGCACTGTGTAATAGCACTGACTCCAACGGAATCGCGTGGCACTGGACCTTAAAAGACAATAAGTATTTGTGCTGTGCCATAATTGTTTTACTTAAAATATTTCTATACTGCCTTTCCAATAATTATTTGAGATGGTTTCCAAAAAGCACAATAGAAATCCATAAAACACAACCATTTGTTAAAACCAGCAGCAAAAAACAAACACTTCCAAGGGAAAATTCGGTAATGCTTTAGCACAAACATCATAAAAACCACATCAACAACACACAATGTAAGCATATAATTATTATGTAAAAGACCATAATAAAAATACCCCATATAAGAATGCCTTCACATAAAAACACTCAACAGACATTTAAAAAATCTACAAAACAGAATCTAGAAAAATCTTAGAGGACCAGCCTCAACCAACTGATATGGTAACTTTTATATAAATCTGCAAGAAAAAACAAAATATTTCAAATCAGAAATAGATAAACTGGTACTGAGCTTATAATACAGGTTTGAATGGAAACTCTTGGTGCAGTCTTAAGCAGAGTTATACCCTTCTAAGCCCTGGGCTCAGAAGGATGAAACTCTGTTTAAGATTGTACTGTTACATACTGCAGAGAACACAGGCATTCAAATGACAATGTAAGAGATAATTGATGTTCTGAATTGAAACAATTTTGGAAACAGGTTGAAAAATTAATGTCACTGAAGAAACCTGCATGGATGTTCCACAAGTTTAAGGTTTTCTTAAAATAGGGTTCTTTCCCCTACTAAATAGCATTCATATGGGTAAGAGGGTACTACTAGTAAATAAAATGGAACTGATTTTTTCCACAATAAAGAGCTATAGCAATAGCTCCACTTAGATGGATTCATACTAACTTTTTGCTATAACTTTTGCAGTTCACATACCAATGGTTATCCCTTTATGTGAAAGGTAACAAGGGCCCTGGTCACACGGGCTGGATATTGTGGGGGGGAGGCATGGCTAATTGCCCCAGAGGAAACTAACGTGTGGCCACCCGAGCACGCGTCGCGGTTGAGGTCCCGTGGTTAGGGGGGAGATGCCGACCAGACGGGTATCCTGCAGCGCGGCACAGAAGCCGCGCCACGCGATCGCACTAGCAATTGCTCTTTGTGCACATGCGCTGTTGGGCGCTGTAGCGCAACCTGCGGAGACGGGCGCCGGATGCCACGTAAGTCCACCGGAAACGCAATCAGACGCCCGCCCTTGGCCCACGGTTTCCGGAAACTAGTACCTCGTAAGTACTAGTTTTTTAATCCGCACCTTCAGAGGGGAGCCACGGGTTCGCCACGGGAGCACTGCGCTTCCCAGATGTTGGGGTGTGATCGCGGGACTCCCATGCCTCTCCCATGGCAACTTTGCTGTGTGACCGGGGCCAAGATATGTTTAATGGTAAAACTACATGTTTGTTTAACACAAGTTCACCATGGGCACTTGTAGCCATAGTGCAACTGCAAGTCTCCAGTAGCAACTCCTAGGTAAAAGTGCAGTTGGAGCCCACTTTGGATCAGGACCCTGGTTCAGGGGGAGAAGGGGCTCCTGCCTTGCCCCTATGCTGGGTTCAGGAGCTGAAACAGCCCAGGGTCTGTGAGAGCCATTATTTGATTGGGCAATTCATCCTTACGTCACCCATTAGTAACTTCAATTGTGTGGACAAAAAGGTTTAAAATATGATTTAAGAACTTAAGGATATCCAATCCACATTAATAAGCCTGGGTCCATATACTGAGAAGCTCCATTGCCCTTAATAGGGTATAATTCGAACAACAAATGTAAATATTGCTATCAACATTGATTACATAATCAGCCTAGAATTAGTAGCAATGGAACCTTTATTGCCTCCAATGTTTTAAAAATGAAATTACATCAAAATGAACTTCTCACCTGGAACGGCAGGGTTTTTTTGCATATCTTCAGTGTCAGTTTTTACAGGAAAACGTCTGAAGTAGACTTAGGTACACAGAATTAATGTACATGGGCAGTTCTCTAGATTTAATGCTTCCTGAACACAGAAAGCACTTACAGGATAATCATAATGGCTATGAATGACTCATTATAGCCTACTGCATCCTTTACTTATACATTAAGGAGTTTCTAACTACTCATTTACCAACAGATCATACACATCCAGTGTGAAGCTTTACTGTTTATTTTGTCAATTATCTGAAGATAACAGGTTATTGATTTCCCATCCTAGAGCTCTTTTTAGAATTGTGTTTTTAGAAGTTGCTGTGGTACACCAAAGGAGAGACGTCTCACTCATCAAGCCGAAAATACCCCAATGAAACCAGAATAGACTAGACGTAGCTTGTATAATTTGTATAATGCAGTGAGGGATATGAAAGATAATTTGTTTGCTTATTAACAATTCAGTCCTAAACAGAGTGACACCGTTCTACACCCATTTACTTCAATGTATTTAGAAAGGCACAACTATGTTTAGGTTGCACTGTAAATGTGATACTTTCTAAAATCTGTTTTGTTTTTGTAGTAGTGAGGGGACTACTTTAAATTGTTTCAATGTTCTAAGTTTCTGACCTGAGTTCTTCATCTTCGCATTCCCATGGGGTTTTTAAAAAAATATGAAACATGAGACACTTTTGTGCCCCTTTCATAGTCAACAACACAGTCAAGGAGGCCAAAATCTCACACAGTAGTTGCAAAATCTAAAAATGCATATTTTGCTGACTTTGCAGTGTGTTCTGTACTTTTGAACACAAAACACACTGCAAAGTCAGCAGAATATGCATCTTTATATTTTGTAAGTACTGTGCGAGATTTTGGCCTTCATGACTGTGTTCTTGACTGTGAAAGAGGGGTACATGATACAGTGAGGACCAGAGCATGATTGGAGGCCATGATGAAGCATATTGTGGAGTTCTGAGTAACAAAATAAGTTTGGGTCTTATGTGGATGGGGGGGTGGGGTGGGAAACTGCTGCAATTTTCAGTTGTTCCATCAGGGTGATTTTAGCACCAGTTCCCAGAATTTACAAAAATAATCTCTCTCCTTCCCCAAAGTCAACCTCTCTCACAGGCGTCATACCTCTACATGACAACACCGTATGAAGATTACCATATTTACAACAGTAACTGACGTTTTTAAAACAGCCTGAGACTAAAAATGAAAGAGTGTTAGCAGCATTCTTAGGAAGAAAAATTTGCTCCCTGTTCATTTGGTGACTTCAGAAAATAAGATGATGTGGCAATATAAAAGTTTTGGAAAACATGAATTATAGTGGTCTATGCGCTTCATTTAGTAATGCTTAAACTTATTTCATGTTGCGTGGTAAAAACACTTGTTTCCATGATAATTCCCCTTCATCTCTCATTTCCTGGTGAGTGAAGTCAATCACAAAAGGAACTATTGTTATGTTGTTGCAGCTTCAAAATCTTAACATGAATTATTCCACGTTTCAAATACATCAACTATTTCAAGCAAACCAGGAATGATGCCTTTTTGATAACCTTTTTGAATACAAGATTTAACACAGGATGGCTGCTTCCATTCAACCTATTAGGAGAACCTAAGAATCAGAGGCTGATTAAATTATATTTGCTACCTTCTGAGTTACTGTTAATTACATTTACTCAATTATACCGCAACTCAGTCATTAGGTGTTGATTTGTTTATGAAGGCAGCAACCGGCAGCTGTTTGTATCTCATTAAGCCTGTTCTTATGTAAATGCCTTCCATAAAAGTGAAATTAATTTTCATCAGTCTCAGAAACGTATAATTCATGTACAATACCGTTCCAAAGAGCAGGTGCAGCTAGCTGATATTTCCACCACAAGTTACTCATACCACATATTTTCAGGAACAGCAGATTTCAGGGAACACTAGGGTCCTCTAAAGCCCTGTGTGCTCAGATGCACTAGATTTACAGCTGCATATGTTGCTGAAAAAACAACATGATGTTCAAGGAAAGACATTCCTTGCTCAAAATTGATTTGATGTGGGGGGAAAATTGGGGAACATTCAGATCCATAGACAAGCAGGCAAATCTCTGCAGTTTATTGAAACATGGGATCTTGTAGGGCCACAGAGATTTTGCATATAGGAACCCCCTAGAATATTTGCTCAGTTTATCACATGGTGAGGGAAGTGTGGGAGGAATGCTGGGAGGAAAACGAAAATTAGAAGCCCAAGTCCTATTGTGGTATTCTTGGGTATAGTAGTGGCCATAACAACAGAGTTGGAAGCACTGCCTGCTGGGAGATGTATTATGATAGGACAGGAAATAGGAAGTAGAAGGAAGTCTGGTCTGGATCTACAGTGACTTACTGAGTGATGCGGAAGTTGTTATGCCTGTTTAAGATCTACAACAAACTTAAATTGTACTCAGTGACTTGATATAAAACCAATCTTTCTCACTCTGGGTAGAATTAAGGTTGTGGAAGATGGGGGGAGACGGGGGGGATGGGGACATGGGAAGTAACTATCAGCAGCAAAGTGACATCACATCCAGGATAATATGGAGTTGCTGTCATGCCTCTCTAGGAATCGCTGGAAACTCTATGGTTAAAACCATAGACATCACTTCTGGGTTTTCCTGGGAAGTGACATCATAACGGTGCCCTGATGGCCATTTAATTTTTTTTCCTTACGCCTCCGCTCCAAGTGGCAAAAAACAGGTAAGGAATTCCCCCATCCCCAGCCAGGGCCTGGCAATCCTGGTATAATAATGAAGCCAAATGTGACCTCAAAAGGTTTCAGATTGTGGGTAATTGTTTATTTCCTAAAAATACACAACAGTTTTTATACATGATACACATCCTAATATCACAGAGTAATTGAAGGAAAGATTAATTGGTGAGATTTGTAATTGGAAGGTGAATGTGAATGATTAACTGAATACAGCAACAAAAGAAGATAGGAAAATGAAAGTAAGCTATCTTCCCTGCAATGGGTAATGCACCATTGTGTGTGGGAACAATAGAGTGATGTGAAATTTCAACTGAAGAAACTCAGAGAGATTTAAAAATTTTATAATATTAAAACCAAGTTCATTCAGATCTGAAGGTAAGCAATAGCATTATGATGAAAGACAGAAGACTAAAGAAGGACCTACTGATCATATGTTCTTTTTCATTTTGGAAGCATGGAAAACTTGTGAAAACTTCTATGGATTAAAATGATCTAGATATACATTAATGGAAATAAATCTACTCACACTATTTTGGTCATTTGAAATGCTAAAAGACATTACAATTATTATTCATTTGCAATATGATCCAGCCAAAGTTAAGTTTCTAATTTCCTTGAGCAATACAAATTTGTAAGACAGCTTTATATAGTCAGTTCTCATTTGGATGAGAGATCAGCAATCAGAAGGTGTACAATGAAAGCATATGGGAAAGGCAGAATCATAGCAGCAGGCCTGCCCCTATATAGTTCAGTAAAGACAACATACATGTACCAACCATATCCATGTATGTTTGTCTGAACAATTCCATGTACAGAGCCTACTCCCGTACACATATGTAGGGTTTGTTCAAACTAATGAACACACATAGGTTGGATGCGGGACCTGCTATCATATCCTGTACCCCTCCTGCCATAACACGTTCACTGCACAAACTTTGCTTGCCTGGGAATAGTGTAAATGTAGACTTATAGTGTCTTTTGTAATAACATGTTTATCAGGTTATCACATCTATCTATATAAAAGAAAGTCCCCTCACCGTAAAATCAACACCAAGGCCAAACCTCTGGACCTAAAACCACGAAATTTGGGGACAGCCCTCCTACCATGACGTAGATGCTCACTAAGAAGAGATTTTTAGAAATTCAACCCCTAAGGGGGTCAAAAGGGGTAAAATGTGCTCCCCCATTGTTTCCTATGTGGCTGCCAGGCTGCTGCCTCCTTGCACCCCCCATTCTCTGATTGGTCAGCTGCAGAGCTCAGTGTTCTAAGGTAAAAAAAACACACAGTTACAGGAGACTGCAGAAAGCTAATGACAGTTGAGGAAATCAGGAATTGCCAACTGTCCGTGAGGTGCAGCAATGCTGCTGGCCCAGCCTCCCTGATGCCTTCAAACATGCTCCCCCCACCTCTTAATCCTGACAGGCAGTGGGTGCAATGTGCTTAAAGCCATCAGGGAGCCTGCCCCAGCAGTAACATCTTAGCGATCCTGCTGGCCCAGCCTCCACAATGGCTTGCAATACCCCCCCCCCTCTACACTGGACAGGCAGCTGCCTGTAAGGTGTAGGAGAGAGGGTGGAATGCTTACAGCCATCAGGGAGGCTTGCTCAGCAGGATTGCCTTAGTGCTGCTGCTGGCCCAGCCTCCATCCTAGCACCTGAGGGCAGAACAACCACTGTGGTCTAGAGACAGGTCCTTCGGTAGAGAGAGAAAAAAGTACGTATGTCTCACTTTCTACAATCTTTCTACAATAAATGTTACCTTTCAAACTTCACATGATCAGTATTATAACTGGATTTACGGAACTTAAATACCGTAGCGAAGCACAGGTATCAGGCTAGTATTATATAGATTAAGCAGGCTGCAAACAAGAAGGTACAAGCTGTGCAGTCCTGGTTATAGATCCACATTCCCACCATTGGAGCCATAAGCATAATTAGAGCAGCTTTTAGTTTTCTTGTCTAAATTTAGACATCCCACTTTACAGGACTCTAGCCTACAATTGAGCTGGTCAAACCAATTTCAGAACTTCTTTTATTGAATAAAGGGCATTCACCATTAATAGACATCAAAGCTAAAAATAGACTGCTAAGACTACTAATGTAGCTGCATCATCAAAGTAATCCAAAGATGGCTTTAAAAGATGGCTGAATCTGTTGTGTCTCTCTCCCACGCCCAACAGTATGCTTTTATTACAAAGAAGGTTTTGTAGTCTTACCATGTTTTCTGAGGTAAAAGGACTGTGACTCTCCGCCACTGTGTATATTCACTGGAATGGTAGATACTTGCTGATGTAAACTCTTGGCAACTAGGCATGCTGGGAAGACATTCCTAAAATAAAACAAATCTATTAGGATTAGTGCAAAGACATAAAAATGAACTTTCATTTTGCTGTTTAACGTACAACTTCTGAAAAGTAGTAGGGCTTTGCAGATAATTAAAGCATGGGAGTGGCCAGGGGTGCAAGCTTTTAGGTGGAAATTAGAGAGCCTATGGTTTACAGCCTGTTGTCTTGATAGATCGCTCCAGTGGATTTCAGCCAAGGTTGCCAACTCCTGGTTGGTAAATTCTTAGAAACTTGGGGTGAAGCCTGGGGAGGGCAGAGTTTGGGGAGGGATCTCAGCAAGGGATGTGGAACCATACAGCCTGCCCTCCAAAGCTGCCTTTTTCTCCAGGCAAACTGATCTCTGTAGTATGAACATAAGTTGTAATTCAGGGACATCTCCAGGCCCACCAGGAGGTTGGCAACCCTAATTCTCGTCCAGCCCAGGATGCTTAGTATGCCTTGTGTCAGGGTTCCCCAACATGGTGTCTGTGGGCATCATGGTGCCCACTGACACCATTCCTGATGCCCGCCAAGGATTCTAGAGAGTGGGTGAGGCCAGGTGGGGCTTTTGCCCAGTAGGGCTTCTGACTGGCTACTGGAGATTCGATTTTACTGTCTTTTTAGGTTCCATGCCAAAGCACTTCTTTTACCCAGGCTTTTAATTAGAGGTTTTATCTTTACAGCTATTTTACGGTCTGCTTCTGGTCTGAAGTCTGTTTTATGTGTAGTTTTATGCTGTTCTTATGACCCTGCACGTTTGCTTTTATATTGATAATTTATTATGCTAATTGTAAAGGGTTTCAAGCAGGACTCTGGAGGTAGATAAAAACCTAAATAAATAAAATCAAGATAAAAACTGAAAACAGCAGACAAATAGCTACCCTCGTCAACTTCAGTCCAGGCCACACATCTGCTGTATACGAATGATCTTTATATGTCTTCTAAAACTCAAAAGAGATTGGGCAATATGTACATCCCAGAAGGAGTTTCAGTCTCTTGCCAGTAAGGCCTTGACATAGATACTCACCCACAATGGGTGTGATCACACAAGCAGTTTGGCCTGACATAGCCACCCCTCCCGTCCGGATCAAATGGCTGTAGTCACACAGCTACATCTGTCAGGTGTTCCCCAAGCACACTCACCCTGTCCTAGGACAACTTGGAGCCGGGTTAAAAAGGCACCACTCACAAGTGGTGTTTTTGGTTCCCCGTGCAATCATTGCACATGGCCAGATGTCTAAACGCTGGGAGCGCATGCAGAACGGACTGGCGGTCTGAACCTGCAGATCCATTCCTCCTGCTAGGAAGGTTTTTTGGGTGATTTTTGCCTATATGCACATGCACACATACGTGCACATATGCATCACATGAGTGCACATGTGAGTGCATGTATTTTGAAAAATGACCAGGCAGCACGCTCTGTAGTTGAGGTGCTGTAGTAATGTGGATGCTTGACCACAAGATGTCTGTGTGGGCAACCCGCAGCTGGGTGTGCTATAACCCCAACACTTTAAACTAGTACAATGAGATGTGGCGCCATATCGCACCAAGCCGCCAGCGTGACCACAGCCAACCTCTGAAGGGAGCAGAAAACAAAGTGAAGATTCTCCATCTGGCCAAAGCATGTAGACAGGTTCATGTTGAAGGAAATGCTCCTTGAGGTACCTAGTTTACATCTTGGAAAATCAATGATGGTCTAAAACTGCAGTCTAGTTTTGAACTTATACATTCCTTCATACATTTGTTGACTCTGAGAGTCAACATCTCCTGGTGATCCTTGGCCCAAAGGACGTCTGCCTAGCCTCGACCAGGGCCAGGACATTTTCTGCCCTGGCCCCCACCTGGTAGATCATGCTCCTTATTGAGATCAGGGTCCTGTGGGATCTTATTCATACCTAGTTACATCAATGGGCTGTATTGTCCCTACAGCAAGCATGGCTATTGATTTTATATGTTTTAATGTGTTTTATTGTATTTATCAAAATGTTGTGACCCGCCCTGAGCCCGTTTATGGGATGGGTGGGATATAAATGTGAAAAATAAAAATAAAAAAATTAAAATTATAGTTCTGATTTAAGAGCATTTCATGCAAGAGTATATAGAGTTCATTCTATTATTTCACAGCGTCCAGTGTTTAGCTTAACCATTGTTTTGTTTCAAAACACAGATTCATGTTTGAACAGCTACAGCTTTATTTCACATCTTCCCTGAGTGAACAAAAACTTACCTCTTGGACCAAATGCCAAGTAAGACCATGGTTAGTAGAGTATTCCAGTTTCACCTGGTTGTCCATGTGAGGGGTGTACTGCTGCCCACAGCCCATCACCAAGTTGAACTGTATCATATATGACGCTCCAATTTGCATAGATTGTGTTTCCACATAGCGCATACTAGAAGCAACTTTGGAATCTCCTGTAAAGCTGAAAGAAAGAGGAGGGAAATAATGATTTCTGCCCATAACAGAATCTGACAAGCAAGGCAAATACAGAACCAAAGGAGGGTAGTACCACCCACTGTTTGTAGTATGATATCTTAAGCTGTGGCGATGGCCTCAACTTCCTGTGACATACTTGTCTTCCCTGGTACCAGAATACAGCAGAGCTAATCAGAGAAAGAGACACCTGTATTCAAGTGCTGACTGAAGGGCACTGGCTAATCCTTGTGCTTCTTCCAAGAAAAACCCGTCTATTTTCCCCCCTCTGCACAGTAGAGCACAAGTGTGGCCTCTTTCAGCTAGTTTTGCTTGCTCTCAGGGTTTCCCCTGAATTTCAAGATTTTATTACCCACTCAGGGTCTTCAGGAGCGAAAAATGCACTCTCTGCATGGGCCAGAAGCAAGGTAACAAGCTAACATCTACACAGCCCATTACTAGCCTACTCTTCCATTGTAAAGCTAAACAACAGTGTTCTTCCAGCCCATATAGACTAGAGTGCCTGGGAGGCTGCCATCAAAGGCAGGCTCAATAAATATGCCTTGAAAATGCACAAGAAGAGGGGAGACAGAACAACAGGATTGAGAACTCTTTTAAAAGTAATCATTAGGCTCTGCCCCTCTCCTCATGAGGCACGATCCCTGAGCTTCCAGGCTTTGCCCTCTGACTCCCAGGGTCGGAGCTTCAGGAGACCTGGTCATTGTAGGTTCAAGTTCAGCTTGGCTTTTGTAGCCAGACTACATATTCTGTTCTTCACGTAGCACATATGAAGTAGCCTTTCACAGGGCTTTTTTGGTAGAAAAAGTCCAGCAGGAACTCATTAGCATAACAGGCCACACCCAGCAGCAGCAACTCATTAGCATATCAGGCCACACCCCTGACAGCACAGCCTATTCACATATTAGGCCACACCCTCATGTTATCTGAAGTGTGGTCATCCAGCCACACCCACCTTTTGCTTCTTATTCTGTTTACCTTGTTTGTTGTCAAAACCCAGGGCTTTTTTTTGTAGCAGGAACTCCTTTGCATGTTAGGCCACACACCCCTAATGTAGCCAATCCTAATGAGTTTCTGCTGCTGGGTGTGGTCTATTATGCTAATGAGTTCCTGCTGGGCGTGGCCAACTTGGGAGCCAGCCGGAACTCCGTTCCTGTGCGTTCCTGCCCAAAAATAGCCCTGGGGCCCTTTCATATGAAGGGCAAGGCTACAGGGAATATCAGTAACAAGGTTGGGATTAGCACTGAAGGGTTCTTTTTCACCTCTCTTCCTAGAGTTTAGCTCTGATCACTCAGCTGGATAGCTTTGTGTCACAAATGTCAACATGTACTTTAGAAGTGTTATTTGTTTATTAATTTTAGTTAATTCGTTTAGACAATGACACTGAAAGCTGACATTAATTTTTTTAAGTATCATTGGCTGGGGGGTTGTTATACATTAGAGGTTTAAGGATGCATCCTTCTAGCCTTTGACCTTTCTTTACTGTCATACGGTTTTATGCCCTAGAGGAATATTCTTTATGCTTTACCATATAAAACAGTTCAATCTTTATGGATCAGCATCCATGAGCTGCCGTGGAGCTGACTATCCACATTCAACTGAATGTTCAGTGTCTAATATTTCCCTTAATAGCTTTTGATCTGAGAATAGGCAGGAGAAAGAGGGAAGACAGCTCCCTCTGTGCTTCCTCCCAGCACACGGAAATCCAGAAATGCATAGAAGGACAGGCCTGTGAGGATTCTTCTGGAAATACTAAATGATGTCCCTTCTCCCGTAGCCATTGTTTCTCTTGCCAAAAAGGATATGGCCAAAACAACCAAGTAACAACCAAGTGGGAAAAAACCCCAGCAAAAAGATCAGTGATCCCCCAACATGGTGCCTGTGGGGCACCCACTGACACGTTTCTCAGTGCCCACTGGCTCTTCCCCCAAAGTATCTCCTCATCAAACCAAAGAACCAATACTGTCTTTCCTCCACCTTGCTGGAGCAGGAGGTGCTTCAGAAGAGCCCAGATGTGTCTGCGGACAACACCCATTCAGTAACAGCTGCCTTCCAGTTAGGAAGAGGCTTGGGTTAGAATTGTTGGAGAAGCAACAGCCTGCTAAGAGTCTAGTTATTGTAAATATTGCTGAAAGAGTAATTTAGACCACTTGTACCCTAGGGGGAGCTGTGATTAGGGTTTATTGAATGTTTTCTCTTGTAGTTCAGCCTATCTCTTGTTATTTCTCTCCCACTACAGCCAAAACCTCTGCATGTGCGTGGCTACAGAGGGAAGGCCTGGAAAGCGAACCCCCCTGGCGACTCCAAGGCAGGTGAGCCAGGGGGGGCCTGGAAGGATTGGGGAGGCATTTAAATGCCTCCCCGTGCCTTCCCCAGCCTGTTTAAACTGCCTTCCCTTCCCTTCAAGGGGGCGCGGGGCACCCGGGCAAGCCAAGGGAAGGCATGAGGTGTGGCCTAATATGCTAATGAGCCACACTGCCAGGGTGTGGTCTAATATGCTAATGAGTTTCTGCTGTTGGGTGTGGCCTATTATGCTAATGAGCTCCTGCTGGGGTTTTTCTACAAAAAAAGCCCTGGTGTTAGTATGTGTTAGTGCTTGTGTTCTGAAGGCCTCTCTGTTGCATTAATGGTCTGCAGTCAGTTATTGACTTTTTGCAAAATCCTGTTGCAGTAAATTCATTGAAAGCAAACTTCAAAGTGTGGATTGGATTTTTTCCTGAACCCTGCCAACAGGTCATGGGCTCAAACCCCAGGATAAATTGCAAAAAAGCTATAATTGTGAGTCAGTAAAAGAAGGGAGGAGCTGCGGTGGCTCAAGTGGTTAAGACGCTGAACTGCAGGCTGTGGAAAGTCAGTAGTTCAGCAGTTCGAGACCCGGGTGCCGCATGATGGGGTGAGCTCCCATCTCTAGTTCCAGCTCCTGCCAACCTAGCAGTTCGAAATTGCAAGTAGATAAATAGGTACCACTTCGGTGGGAAGGTAACAGCGTTCCATATGCCTTGGTGTTTAATCATGCCGGCCACATGACCACGGAAACGTCTTCGGACAGCGCTGGCTCTTCGGCTTTGAAACGGAGATGAGCACCGCATCCCTAGAGTCGGATTCGACTGGGTTTCGAGCAAGGGAACCTTTACCTTTTACTTGCAGTAAATTCATTGAAAGCAAACTCCAAAGCATGGATTGGATTGTTTCCTGAACTCTACCAACAAGAATCTCCTAATGTTTTGTGGCATCTCACAACATTTTGAAATTGGACACAGCCCCCTTGGCAGCCATTTTGTGATTGGTTCCACCTACCTTGTGGCATCCACTTTGTTGTTGTGCCCACTACCTGTTCTTAAAATTCTAAAAGTGCCCAGAAGTTCAGCAAGGTTGGGGATCCCTGATCTAGACAAAAATCATATTGCTATACCTCAAGCAAATACAACAAATGCATCCTTTATTATTACATTCAGTTCTCATTACAACAAACATGATTCTTCCACAAAATTTCATGGTCTTGTTAACCTTGAGTCTACAAACTAGAAACCTTGAGTCTAGAAACCTTGAGTCTAGAAACATATCTGTACCTATTCCACAACAAATATAAAAGAAGACAGGAAACCAAATCGTGGGGGATCGAAATAAGCACACACACAAAAAGCTTGCTGATTAATAATCTGGATCACTCCAATGTATGCCAGCACAATTGTTTTTCTAAAGCTGATGCCTGCACATTCTTCGAAAATGTGAATCTCTCCTTTAATCTCAGTGGTGAAATGCAGTTTCACAAATTACATTCTGACCTGTTATATTCACTGCCTTTACAACAGATGTGGAAGAAAGCACATGCATTATCCTCATATCTTATGATATGCCATTATCCTCATATCTTATGATATGCCAAGATGCGCTTTTTACATAATGGTATTTCTTTGTGGGTTCTTCATATACTCACAGATTGCCTGCAGCCATATATCACTACCATTAAAGGTACGAACTCTACTTCCTTCACCACTTAGTCCTCTACAAATTCTCCAGTGTACCTACTTACTGCTGATTTTTACTGCTGGAGTCCCTACTGTCTCTTTTTGTGTGTGAAGAAACATACGCTCTGAATCAATTTGAACACTGTCAGGAGGTAGCCTAATACATTGCCTGTGACATCAAGGAAGAGCAATCAAATCTTCTCCAGAAACAATGAATCAAAGAGGTCTGTTATATTCTACTGAGATATGGTTTCAACTTGTACATTTAATTAAAAACTGTACGGGCACAGAAACAGTCAACTTCCACAGGTATTCCCAAAGTAATCAGTCTACCTGCAAGTATGCACACTAATTGGTACACATGGGAATGACACCACAGTGAATGCCAGCCAATCATTGTTATTGGTAAGAGTGCAGTGGGATTTTCACAACTGCTGTACTTTCAGATCCTTCTCTTTCAGTAATAATGGAAAGCTATGTGGACACAGATGAATTGCATTAGACAAACTGAGCATGCTAATGGGATAGACAGAACCTAGATTCTCATAGTTGATCTGATGATTCTTCCTGTCAGAAATTGTTTTATTATTGTCTTTGGACATATCTTGTCTGCCCAGCCAAATCTCCACAGACTCTATGAACATATAGGGCATCACTAAAGCAAGAACTGCCCCAATCATATCAGAAGCCAGTAGTTCTCTGCATGGAGCTTCATGTGCTAATCAGAACCACTGTGTGAGGGGGAAACCTGATTTTCCCTTCCATCAGCAGCGGCCATAGATCTACATGCTGATTTTGATGTTACACATAAACACTAGTAGCTGCTTACAGCTGGCATCTGAAGGATGCACAGTAAAGTTGAGGAAGAATGTTGTAGGCCCATTGGATAGTCACATACAAACACTGACA
Organism: Gekko japonicus; assembly: GCF_001447785.1. Taxonomy (NCBI): domain Eukaryota; kingdom Metazoa; phylum Chordata; class Lepidosauria; order Squamata; family Gekkonidae; genus Gekko; species Gekko japonicus. The sequence goes on along the minus strand of NW_015168652.1, from coordinate 1,741,051 downwards.
GTCAATTATGCAGGTAGCTCATGGCATTTGTATGTGGAATCTGAAATAATTTCAGATTAAATGTGTGTGTGAAGTGCCGTCCTCTTTCTTCCCTTCTTGTTGGAGCCAGAGGATGCTGAGGCAATGTTCCATGTGGGTGGATGAGGGAGGATCTTCATAACCAACAGCAGCAGTTAAGACAGGCTCCTCCCAGCCGCTTCTCTCTCCCCCCCCCCAATTAAATAGGTGAAAATGTTTGACTAATATGATCAGTTATCCTAGTGAAGTTATACATAGAATGAATCTCATTGTAACAATGCAGTCTAATTTTATATATAAATGTTTATTTTTTATTTGTAAAGTTGCACAGATTCAGTACGAATATATATTTGAAAGGCATTCCTATTGAGCACCATTGACACATGTCTTTATATAGATGTTTAGTCATTAGCTATTTTGTAAGATGCTCTTTCACAAAGAAAAAAGAGAGAAACCTTGAGCAGAGTAAGAAACATTCTTCAAGTTCTTCTTATTGTCTGTTCGTTATCTGCTGTAGATTAATCGAACCACACAGTACATGTTTAGGCATATCAGACTGAGTTTTGTGGTATGAACTTCTATCTAGTCCACTAGTGTCAAACCAAATGTTCAGACGAGGTCAGTGTTCCCTCTAAGCTGAGTTAGTGTGAGCTGGCTCACAGTTTTTTAGCCTCTGGCTCACACATTTTTGTCTTAACTCGGGAAGGAGGGCTCCAAATCGCTCGCTCACAACTTTAATGCCAGTAGCTCACAAAGTAGAATTTTTGCTCACGAGACTCCACAGCTTAGAGGCAGCATTGGATGAGGTACCCATAAACAGAAGGTTAATATGGGAGGGGAAACTGTTGTATCAAAAGCAACATTCTTGTAATTGTCCCTTTCAGTCAGGTATGGGCAATCCACCCAACAGATTTCCAGGCAGGAAAACAACAGCAACAACAACATTTAGGCACTGCATGAAAAGTGAATGTTTTCCTTACTGTATCATGTTTATATAAAGCTTTCGTGTAGGTGTTCCAAGATTTTTATTTATATATTAATATCTTTCTCCATCATGGAAGTCACTGTACAAGGTTCCACAGGGCACTGACTACACCAATAACAGATAAGCATCAGTGAAGTTCCTGTAGCATGTGTCCTCCATCATACTCTGTGATCTTTAGGGTCAATAAGTGACTCCCTACTGAACCAAACAGTTGAGACTCATTTCATCATGGCTCTGTAAAGCCATGGAGACTCTGTTTAACTACGGCAACAATCAAACACCCCTATGCTGTGCTTAGTCTCTCTCCCCCTCTATTAGTGTCTTCTGCTGGCATACCCCTAACAACGGTCACTGGCCCTCCTCCCTGGTTCTGGAGTTGTTTTTATGAGTTTTTATTGAATGACTTTATACTGTTAATGTTGTTTTTAACTTTTTAAAATGTTTTATGTGTGCTCCCTAAGGAACAGTGGAATGGTGCCATTAAAATGGTTTAAATCAATACATAGTTTGTATTTATTTATACCCCACTGTTTCGGTGGGAAGGTAACAGCATTCCATGCGCCTCAGCATTGAGTCATGACCACAGAAACATTTTCGGACAGCGCTGGCTCTTTGGCTTGGAAATGGAGATGAGCACCAGCCCCTAGAGTAGGATTCGACTAGCTTTTGAGCAAGGGAAACCGTTATCTTTACTTTTATCTCCAATGGGGCCCAAAGCAGCTTAGAACATCATATTCCCCTCCTCTATTCTGTCTTTACAGCAACTGTCGTAAGTCAGTCTGTGCTCATTGATAGCAGACGAAGAGCTGCCTGCAACTGGGCCTCAGCCAGTAATGCAACTGGCTGCAGCTAGCTCTGAGCCAGGAGGAGAGCAACAAGAGATCAGGTTACCAGCTGATCAGAAGTCACAGCCTATTTGGTGTAGTGGCCAGTTTGGTGTAGTGGTTAAGTGCGCAGACTCTAATCTGGGAGAACCGGGTTTGATTCCCCACTCCTCCACTTGCACCTGGCTGGATGACCTTGGGCAAGCCATAGTTATGGCACAGCTGTTCTTGAAAAAGAGCAGTTTCTGTCAAGAGCTCTCTCAGCCCCACCTACCTCACAGGGTGTCTGTTGTGGGGAGGGGAAGGGAAAGGAGTTTGTAAGCCGCTCTGAGACACCTTTGGGTAGTGAAGGGCGGGGTATAAATCCAATCTCTTCTTCTTCTTCTTCTTCTACAGCTGAAACCGAGCCAACGCCTTATAGCTCTGAAGCAGTAAACAAGGCTTCAGAAGCCACTGCCAGCCCACTTAGTTCACCCACACCCCTATAGCATGGATGCTGTCAGAAGCGTGCAGAGTTGCAGGAAAGGAGAAGGAGTGCAAGACTCATGGCGTATCATTAGCAGTCAACTGATGAGACGGATGAGTAGTTTCAGGATGACTGCCAAGTAATTGGCTGGGAGTGAGCTTGTTAAGACTTGGCTATAAAATCAGCCAGGAGAAACAGCAGTTTCATGGATGCAACAAGTACATGTTGTTACTGAACCACTGACCTTGCTGTTACTGGACCACTGGAACCTTGACCCTTGGACTGGACCTGACTATCGGCTTTTTTGGAACCCCTGATGCTGGACTGGACTTGGACTTGCTGCCTGAATCCCTTGACCCTAGACTGGGCTTGGCATACCTGCTCTCTGGAACCCCTGACTTTTGGACTGGACCCCGGTGACTATCTGCAACCTTGCCTATAATCTACCCCGCTGAACCCCAGGCTCTGCCTCCTGAGAGGGCTGCACCAGTACAGCAACCCTGTGAAGTAGATTAGACTGAAAGAGAATGACTGGCTCAAAGTGAGCTTCTATGGTAGGATGGACATTCAAATCCAGGTCTCCCAGATCCTAACCTGACCATATTTTAATTAATATAAGTCATTTTGGGAGCCAAGTAAAAATACAGCTACTAAATACATATATACATAAGTAAAACTTTTATATACCTTTCAAAAAATGAACCATAAACCTTACTTTCTTACTATATCTTAACCACTCTAGAATTAAACGGTGACCTGGGTTTTAGCATATTGCCAAATATTATCCTTGGGTATCACATTAATTAATTAATGAAATTAGATTTCTTAACTGCCCTCCTCCACTTGTGTGGGGCTCAGGGTGGTTTACAATTAATTCAGTGCATTACCAAATCAATTAAAACTATAAAAAATTCACTATTAAAAACATTCAAAACATTTAAACAAGACGGCAATGCTAGCATTCAGTCATTGGTGTGTGTGTGTGTGTGTGTGTGCCAGGCAGATGTAAAGAACCATCGCTGCCCTCAGCCAAAGTCCGGGCAGAACGTCTCTGCCTTACATGCCCTGTGAAAATTTAATAAGTCAGACAGGGCATGGATGTCATTCTGCAGAGAGTTCCTGCAGGCTGGGGCCAGGGTGGAAAAGGCCCTGGTCGAGGCCAGCCAGATATCTTAATATAGTAAGTTGCATTAGTTTGGGGCTAATTTACTATATCAAACAGGTCAAAAGAAGAGAAATGTGTCAGTAGGAGAATCTATAATTTGTACCATGAAGTCCTTTATAAATGCTTGGGTTTAAATACTAATCTGGAAGCAGAAAGGGATTTCAGTTTACAAATTTACATTGCAAAGGGAGACCCACCACATAATTAGAGGCTTGAGGGTTTTTTTTTAACTCTCCTGAAATTGTGCATTACGATGACATGGTGTAAAATGATTTATAGCATATTGACTACAGTGCTTCTAATGAAAAAGCAATTGTCAGTGCATTCCCTGGAGAACCCTCCCTTTGCCTTCACAAGCCATGCTCATGGAAAGTCATGAGTTAGAAAATGAGAAGCAAATGGACTCACAGCTGGGAGAAGCCAACAATAATTAATTTAACTACCAGCCATTTGCAGAGGCCTGATATAAGTTAAAAATTTCCCTTGAGAGGTACAAGGTCAGTGAAGGGAAGAGTTTACATATTACGAAGTGCCCGAAGAATGCATATACAGCCCAGTAATTTTCTTTCTGATTCAAGGTAGGAAAGAAATCAACTTGAAGAGCGGGCTGCAGAGCAATTAGCACTGTGATTTCTGTTTGGATTTGTGGAGGGCAGGGAATTCAAAGAGAGGCACAGAAAAACAAAACACAAAGAGAACTTTTACCTTGCCACCAGAGCTAAAAAAATCCACCACCACCCCACACACACACGCATACACAATCTCAACAAAAAACAAAACCACACTTCCCATATACTTATGCTATGCCAATCTAAGGAGACCAGAGGGAAAACAATGGCATTCAAGGCCTTTCATTCCAACTCTTTGATTAAAATGATGCAGTTTGAGCCCAACCATGTTGTTTTAATGAGCAACGAGTACTTTCATTGCCCTTATTAAAGTGGTTAATGCAGTTTCTACAGCGTTATTATCACTGCTGGAGCACATTCTGTGTTGCACTCACAACCAAGTCCACTCCTTTTAATATGAAGGATGATCAGAAAGTCAAATCAGACTTTTCAAAATGTACTTGTTAATAAAAGTCCAGGAGTGCTGGGTCTTGGTGCCCATGGGGGGATTTGTACCACTGCTTACTGCTTGCCCATAATGTCTACCACTGCTGTTTCTCAAAGCAAATTAATCTGCACCTACTCAATCCACAGCAGGATAAAATCTTCACCTGATATGCATGAACCAGCACCTGAAGTCTGATGAAAAAAGATATTACAATATTTTCATTGCGCTCGAAGCATTAAAGACTGAATCACATACCTTTCAACATTATTTGAAGAGACTTCTGGTTTATGGAGCAGCGATGGCAGACGTTCTCCCAGGACTGCGGGGGAACGATCCGCACACCAGTGGGTTGGAGGGGTGCTACCTCAAGTAGCACCCCCACGGAGCCTTTGGGATAGGCTCCAGGCCAGAGGGCTTTTGAGGGGTAGCCTCTTCGATGGCGTAAAGCTGGAGAATTTGAGGCTCCCCTCCACCCTGATGGTCTGGCCGCTGCATGGCCTTCAGGCACAAGCTGGTTTGACCGGGACAAATGCTGGAGATTGAGCGGAACAACGTTGAAGCAAGCGAGGTCAGAGAAATTGACCAACAATGAACATGAGTTCAAAATAAGTGGACGATTGTAAAAAGCAAATTACGCCCCCCCCCCCGTGGGAAAGCGGATCGCAAAGAGGGACACCTCTTATGCGAAAAGACTGATAAACGAGACAAAGGGGGAAGGGGGTGTTGAATGTAATAAGGAAAAACAGCCAGTGTGTTTTCAGAGGCTTACTTGATTGCTGACAGCATGGGAGCAATCTTTAGAGTCGGAGGGAAGCGTCAGAAACTGTAAACAAATCGTAAAAAATGGCTGCCGTGCAAAGAAAGCTGAAAACAAAACCGACTGGCAGCCAGAGCCCAAAACCGGAAAAGAGAGCATATGTCATGAAAATGCTAGCGGATATGCTCAAGCCAGTGATGGAGCAACTCGATGGATTCCTGAGGCAGAGAAGGAGGATCTGAGGAAGATACTTAGCGAGATCATCGCTCCAGCAATAGGCTTAACAGTGGATGAACTGGTAAAAGAGATGGAGACGGCTTATAGGGCTTACTCCAATTACATTAAAAAAATAGCCTGCCTGGAGAAATTGTGGTCAGATTCTCAAGAAGACAGACCAGATATGCTATTTTAAAGGCGACGTCAGCAACTCCACTGAAAATGGGAAAGTTAATCATTAAAACTTTAAAAGACATTCCATTTGAAATTCGTCAAAAGAGGAAAAACTATAAGGACTTAATTTCTTTTCTTCAAACTAATGGAATTTCGTACAGGTGGGCGATCACGGAGGGTGTCATCTTCAAGATCAACGACAAAAGAGAAAAGACTGATTCCACCTTTAAAGCCAAGGAATTTTTGCAACGCCAGTTGGGAACGGAGGAAGATTCCAAAGAGGTAGAAACGAAATCAAATGACTCTGCCACCTCGGGAATGGAGGAGGACTCTGCTGTGGAAACCAGAGCAGAGGCAGCCAGAGTGGCGTATGACTTTAGAGACAGAAAACCAAAGTAAAGGCAGAAGGACTCTGAGAATTGCCTTTTGAAGCAAAGAATAAGAAGATGATCAGAAAGTTCTCTCATAACAACTAACAAAATAACATGTTAACACTGAAGCTGAGACAAACAAGAACTCTACAAGTATATTGTTTTTTTAACACTTATATTACTAACACTTTCACTAACAGGGATAAGATCTCCTCCCCTTGGGGTTTTAGTATAGTGTGGTTACCTTTTCTCCATCCCTAGATGTAGTCCCCTTCCTTCATACTTTCTTTGTAGTTTGTAGTGTATTGCAAAAATAAAAATATCCCTCCGGGGATTTAAAAACAAAACATTATTTGAAGAGATGCACAATATTAACAAACACTAAATTTTCCCCAAGCCCATGAATTAGTAATAGTAGTAGAGAAACCAAATACTAACACAAAATTAAAACACAAACACATTATGAAATAAAACCTTCAAAGGCAATTGAAACATAGCTCAATATAATCTAGTCAACTCCATCCATGTTTCATTATTTTTACATGACATCATTTTGATGCATTTAAATATCTAGGTTACAGAGCGAAAGAAGATATGGCGAAACTGAAATTCATGCAGGCTGGTCCTATGTGTGGTTTGTCAGAAGTACATATTCAGTATATGAACAGGCAAGAGTGTATATGTAGCATTAGTAAAAAAAACCCTAAATGATGGAGAATAAAACATTCAAATGCTATTTTATAACCTCACTATCCACACACCAGATCACTCATTATCCAATAGGATCTCTGTCCCTCATACTACTACTACTACTAAGTACATTTAAGTTGGTATTGACTTATAGAAACACCTCAATGGGTTTTCAATGCAAGAGATGAGCAGAGGTGGTTTCCCATTGTCTTCTTCTGCGTAGCAACCCTCGTCTTCCTTGGTGGTCTCCCATCCAAGTACTAAACAGGGCTGATCCTCCTTAGCTTGCAAGATCTGACAAATTTAGGGTATCCTGGGATATCCTGGTTAGGGCTGGCCAAAATTAAGCACTTAAAAAAACATTTATTTTAAAGGAAGAGAGTTATTTAACTTCCAATTATATCTGGAAGTCTGAGAAGTGCTTAGATATGGCTGGACTGTATTCTTTATTTGGAATTGTTGTTCCCACTTAGTTCCTGCTAAAAACAAGAAACCAAGCAGGTAGAGCAACACAGACAATCTTTTATTAATAGAATTTTAACATGTCTTCTAATCATCTCACTGCTTTAATTTGCATGAATTAATTATTGCAACCGATGAAAATCAGAGCAACTAATTGTTCTTTAATTTACATCTGTGATCAGTTCAGAATATACTTTCAATGTGTTGCAGGTGAAGGAACTGCAAGAGCACAGACTCATCACCAGACCTGAATTACATTGCACAGTGATGTAAAATTTATCCCTCATTATGTACAGGTCAAAGAACATATTGTCATCCATGTCGTGTGCTGGGGGGAACTTAGAAGACAGTCATCTGCAGAAATCAATTAGCTCTTTCCAGCATTCATTAGGATACAAAGATATGCAATCACTCTATAGTGCCCCTCACATAAAGAATTAGTCAGTCACTCTTCCAAAAGCATTTCAACTTGATCATTGGGGCTTATTCCTAAGTACATATGCATAGGATTGCAACTACTTTTTTCTCTCTGAAGACCTTTATCCACAGTACCAGACAAAATCAATTACTTACCAAAGTGTCCAGTCATGGTCACAGTATGGTTGAACATTCCCCAAGTAGAATCCAAGAGACTGAGTGACATCTACCAGGTTGGTGAAGTCCAGGCTAATACTATTGAAAAGAACCGAGGTCATAATAATTTCGTCAATGGCCCACACATCCTCGCCTTGAGAAGAATGATACGGTTGCCACCATCGGAACTGAATGCCGAATTGTCTTGCATCTTCAGGTAATTCCACTGAAATTATTCTTAAAACAACAACAACAACAATACACAGAATAAATGTATTGGAACTCCATGGTAGGGAACTTTTCTGAAATTTCTGCCCATTGTCTCTTGCCATCCTTTATGCCTGTTTCCTTTAATTCTTCAAATCCCTCCTCATTCCCATCCTCTGTTTCTCCTTCAAAGATGCTCTCAGACCCTAAACATGGGCTGACTATGGACAAGGCAGCTACATTTGTTTATAGGTCTGTGAAGCCTTTGATTCAACATCTTCTCTCCAAACTGAGCAATCAAATTTATAGTTGCTATTGTTGCAGTTAATATTATACAAGGTCATCAAAGCAAATGCTACTCTTTGTTGAAAAATAATCTGAAAGCTGTTGAAAAGTGTACAGTCTAAAGGTTAGATAAATAAAAAGGGACATAGTTTAAGAACAGCATTAAAAAGATGAGTGACAAAATGCAGAAAGCAACCTTGTGTACAAAGTTACAAGAAATGGAACGAACTGCTGATTATTCTTGTAGTATAAGCAGAAGGTAGTTGAGACAAATTCCAAATATATCTGGAGATCGGTAAATTATTTTAGTCAGATGAGGCTAGCAGGTCCAGACAGACAGAATCCCACAATCTGCAGGGGAACATATTTACAGTCCAATACAATTGTACATATATTTTATTCTAACTGCCTCAATTTCCACAGGACACTTAAATTACCCTGTTAGGCAAAAAGATTACATGCAGGCCTGTATTGCCTGTGCATTTCTTTCACACCATGTCTGTCCCATGAGCCTATCGCTGTCTTCAAGGCCACTTGATTTCTCCTACCTGCTGTGGCAACAAAACGTCTACTTGACAAACTGTGAAGAAAATTAAGAATAATATCGAATTTCTAAGAGCAATTACAGTACACAGCCACTGGGAGCATACATTAATTGCCATGGCAATGACATCTTCGTGAATGTTCCATAAATCAATCAGACCAGATGTCCAAATGCAACAAACGAACTGAGCTGAGAGGCAGGATAGCATAAAAAACATTTGTCTCCATCAATGTACAATTAAATGTTCGCAAAGGTGTTTTCAGTATATTCATATTAAACCTGTATGTGTGTGTGTCTTTTTCCTTCCAAAAAGTCTGTAATAAACCGGCATGCCAGGGGACTAGAAAAATGTCCATATATTTAACATCATGGCTGTTTTCCTTCTCCCTTTATTTGGGCTTTATGATTACCCAGGGTCCTGTTGCTCTTTGATTTCTCCTGCAAGTGCAAAAATCCTTTGCATTGTCTTTCATAGCAGAAAACAGCACATTAAAAAGTGCTAGCTAAGCTGCGCTCATGAAGCATTATGTATGCATTCAAAGCATTCTGTGATGTCACATTTATTTTTGAAGAAAGAATGTGCTAACTAGTTCAGAAGTCAAATGGTGCAATTGAATTGAGCCTGAAAGGATTAAAACAATAGCTATTCAGCCCAAACAGAGTGGTTCATAAGAAAGTATCAGCAACCATCTGGCCTCTAACATTTTCCAATTCAAGTTGTACCATGAAATATAACTCTATTTAAGACACAGGTCTTAAACATGACAGCAAAATTACTTTTTGACGCAAGTGTCTATGCCAAACTACATCCTGTTCAGTTACTGATGACTTCTGTAATGTTTTAAATCCTTAAGAATGTGAAATGATCAAATCCCAAGTTCAAACACTCTTCTTGGCAAGGAACTCTCTATTCAAGTGACTGTTCTTCTCATGGCCTCAGCCCCACTAGCTGCAGTATGGGGTTAATACCAGTAACCTGTCTCACAGGCCAGTCCTAAGCATTATTGAATCTAACAGAGCCAGTGTGGTATAGTGATCAGAGCATTAGACTAGGATCTGGAAGACCAGGCTTTGAACTCCCACTCTGCCATGGAAGCTTGCTGATTGCAATGTAACCACTTGGATTCCTACTGGTAAGAAAGGCAGGGTACAAAAAGACCTTGGTCTGAGGCCTTCAAGAGCTGGGCTAGAGGGAACAATGGTCTAACTTAGGATAAAGAAGGTTTGGAGGTCAGAAACAGAAAGGATTATTTGCACAAATTGTTCTCCAGGAGTGAGGGACTATGCAAACAGATTTATAAGGCCTTGGGCTGCTTATGAGATAAACAGTTTCACTTGAACAATACATATCAAGAGATGTAGGAAAACATTGTGAAATGGGGAAAAAACTTTGTGGATTTTTCAGGAGATAACAGCAAGATATCCTGTTTATAATGTTCTACTTCAATACTCAAATATATATTATATTGTGTCCCAATTCTTTCTACATGGATTCTTCCATGTGTAGGGGTGTGTGTGTGTGTGTGTGTATACTTCCATGCTAGACCCGTTTCAGTCCAGCTTCTGGCCAGGTCATGGGATGGAGATGGCTCTGGTCGCCCTCACAGACGACCTCTGGTGGCATCTGGATCGAGGCAGCACGTCAGTGCTGTTGGCGGCGTTCGACATGGTCGACCATCAGTTACTGATCCACTGCCTCGCCGACACTGGGATCCAGGGGCTTGCCTTGCAATGGCTCATCTCCTTTCTCCAAGGTCGGGGACAGAGGGTGTTGTTAGGGGAGCAGATGTCCCAGAGGTACCCACTTGTTTGTGGGGTTCCTCAGGGGGCAGTGCTGTCCCCAATGTTATTCAACAACTACATGTGCCCCCTTGCCCAGATTGCCTGGAGGCATGAGCTAGGGTGTCATCAATATGCCAATGACACCCAGCAATATCTGTTATTGGGCGGTCGGTTCAGCTCTGCCCCTGATGACCTGGAGCGGGTGCTTCAGGACGTTGTGGGCTGGCTTAGACTGAGCCGATTGAAATTGAATCCAATGAAGATGGAGGTCCTGTGCCTAGGTCGGAGCGGGTCGGGGGTAGGGATCCCACTACCACCCTTCGATGGGGTGCCATTGGTGCCAGCGCCGAGGGTTAGGAGTTTGGGAGTGCTCCTGGATGCTGCCTTAACAATGGAGGCCCAGGTAGTAACCACTGCCAAGGCAGCCTTTTACAATCTACGGCTGATAAGGCAGTTGGTTCCCTTCCTCGAATGGAACGACCTGGAAACAGTGATCCATGCTATGGTCACCTCAAGATTAGACTACTGCAACACTCTCCACATGGGGCTGCCCTTGTCCCAGATCTGGAAACTGCAGCTAGTGCAAAATGCGGTGGCCAGGCTGCTGATGGGCCTCTCTATAAGGGACCACATCCAGCCTGTGCTGAAGGCACTGCACTGGCTGCCAATAATTTACCAGATCTGTTTCAAGGTGCTGGTGTTGATCTTTAAAGCCCTATATGGTCAGGTGCCTATGTACTTAAGGGACCGCCTTTCCCCATAAGTGCCCCAGAGAGCACTGAGGTCGGGGCTACAAAATCGCCTGGCTCTCCCTGGCCCGAAAGACGCCAGACTGGCTACCACCAGAGCCAGGGCCTTTTTGGTGGCGGTCCCATACTGGTGAAATGAGCTCCCGGAGGACATCAGGGCCCTGCGGGACCTCTTACAGTTCCACAGGGCCTGTAAAATTGAGCTCTTCCACCAGGCTTTCGATTAGGAGCCGCCACCGATGAATTGAATCATCGAAACATCTATGGCCCTTGATATACCACTGGTTATACCAGCAATGGGCCGTCTACTGAAGATCGCCATCATTTGTATTTAGTACTGTATGCTATTTTAACGAATTAATTGCACTTACTGTTTTATGTCATTGTGATTGTTGTACGCCGCTTTGAACCAGCTTGTCTGGCAAGGCGGGATAGAAATTAAAGCAATAAATGAATAAATGAATAAACAAACAAATAAGAAAAACCTTTACATCAGCATCAATCCAAAGTGCAACTTCACTAGCTGAAATATTCTGTTTGAACTGCTCACCTAACAATGATGGACATGGAGCAGCCACTAAAAATGGCAGCCTGTGTTTAGCTCATTCTCTTTAACATTTAGTCAAACTAATATATGTCCTTTTCCTTGTGCTCCCCCATGGCTTCTCCATATCATGGGTTACTGCTGGCAAGGCAGGGCAACAACACATTAAAATCTCATTGAAACATTCTGAAGAGAAAGACCAGGCCAGGCCACCATTTTTAGAATCATAGAGTTGGAAGGGGCCATACAGACCATCTAGTCCAACCCCCTGCCCAATGCAGGACCAGCCTAAAGCCTCTCTGACAAATATTCATCCAGCCTCTTCTTGAAAGTTGTCAGTGAAGGGGAGCTAACCACCTCTCTCTAGGCAGTTGATTTCACCTTTGAACTACTCTGACCGTGAAAAGGTTTTTCCTACTATCCAGCTGATACTGATAATTTAAACCCGTTGCTTTGGGTTCTATCCTCTGCTGCCAACTGGAACAGCTCCTTGCCCTCCTCCAAATGACAGCCTTTCAAATATTTAAAGAGAGCTATCATGTCCCCCCTCAATCTCCTCTTCTCCAAACTAAACATTCCCAAGGCCCTTAGCCTTTCCTTGTAGGGCTCAGTCTCCAGATCTCTGATCATCCTCGTTGCTCTCTTCTGCACCCTCTCGATTTTGTCCACATCCTTTTTGAAGTGAGCCCTCCAGAACTGCACACAGTACTCAAGGCCTGACCAAGGCATTATACAGAGGGACTAAGACCCCATATAAGGTCATACATAGTTTTAATCTAAATTATTTTACTGGGAACATTATGTCAAATGCAGAACAGGATGAGCATGTGGGTTAAGTCTGCCAACTCTGTGTTAGAAATTTCCTGAAGATTTGGAGGTGGAGCCTGGGGACACAAGGGACCTCAACGTGGTATAATGTCATAGAGTCTGCCCTCCAAAGCAGCTGTTTTCTCCAGAGGAACTGATCTCTGTTGTCTAGAGTTCAGTTATAATTCCAGGAGATCTCCAGGCCACACCTAGAGGCTGGCAACCCTAATGTGGGACATTGCCTTTTCAGCTATTGCACCCAGTCCTTTAAACTCCCTTTCTTAGGATGCTTGTTCAGTTCCCTTGTCTTCCCAGGATGCTGGAGGGCTTTTGGAGTGCGGTATGGTTTTAACTCCACTCTATGTGACTTTATGCAGTTGATGCTTGTTAGCTGTTTTACCATACAATCCTATGCAGAGTTACTTTGATCTAAGCCAATTGACTTAAGTTTAGACTGGAGTAATTCTGCATAGTACTGCACTTTTATTTGTTATGTTATTATCTTGCTGTTGTTGAATTCATTTTATTTTATTGCTCTTAATTTTGATTTACTTTTTCTTGTTTGTTTTAAATCTTGAGGTGTGTGTTTTTAGTTCTCATTTGCGGTTAGATACTTTAATCTTGGTAGCTGCTTTGTGTGTTAGATTGTGGCAGAAATAACCTTCAGTACAAAGCTGGGGCCCCAACTCACCAACAGGTGCCGCATGCGGCCCTCCAGGGGTGGGGAGAGCCAAGGAAGGCAACAACAGCATGACTGGGTCAGATCCAGCATGGAATGCCCGGCCACATAGTCAGCAGAGGAGCAGGCGGCTTCAGTGGTGTGAAATCTGGGCCTTCCACATCCGGGGCTTGGCCTATGGCAGGGCCTGAACAGGGGTCATGGAAGGGGGCTGTGGGGCTGAGCGGGAGGGAATTTAAAGTGCCACGCCGCCTGCATGGCTCACCTGGCCACATGGTTTTGTGTGTTAGCTGCTTTGTGTATTAGATTATGGCACAAAGACAGTTATAACATTTACTACAAATCTGTACAATTGATTAGATTTACTTTTAAACAATGTGTAAAATACAATGGTAGATAAATAATGAGTGGATGGATCGGTGGGTTGTAGCATGTTATTCCTGCCTCAACTAATTATCTTGGTGATCATTACACAAATAAACTACATGGGCGTTTAAGGGACAGCTGTTTCCACACAGCCCAATCTTTCAGTCTTACCCAGCTGCAACTCCAGTTCCCAAAGAGGCAAGACCACCTGCCTTTTGGGAGCAGAGAGAAACTGCTGTTGTGAAATAGCCAAAGAAAGTTCAGACTGCATATGAATTTCCCTTCCTGCTCCCCCATGTGGATACTCAAATTCTTTGGATTGCAGCCAACTGAGTAGTGGGGTGGCACTTTCTGAGCATTCCACACGCTCTTAAATCAGTTGGCTCTATGATGCATCACTCAGAAGCTGTCCCTATCCACTGACTGCATTGCCTGAGTCCCGCCCACAGTGCGCTCCATCAGCCATTGGCCCGTCAGCCACCATTCAAGAGTACTCGCATGCCATTGGCCGGATGCTGGGTCTTCTCCTATTCCCCGCCCATTCCAGCCACTGTTCCCTGTCAGAATACGCTCTCTCTCCTGAGGAAGACACTTTGCCTGCTTGGCTCCTCTGTGGGACTAATGTTTCCCTCATTGGCTGTTGGTAGGCAATCAAGCTTGATTCTGTCAGTAAAAAGACAAAGGAATGAAATCCTTTTCACACCTTTGTGAGGAACTCATTGGGGCCAGTCCTGACTAGGGCTGCCAGCTCCAGGCTGGGAAATTCCTGCTTAGGAAGTTGGAGTTTGGAAAGGGGAGAAGCCTCAGCTGAACAGAATGCTATAGAGGCCACAGTCCAAAGCAGTTAACTTTCTCCAGGGGAAGAGAGAGATCTGTTGTCTGGAGTTCAGTTGTGATACCTGGTGATCTTCAGGCTCCACCTGGAGATTGGTTACCCTAGGCATAGCAGTCAGTGCTTCAGAGTAGGGTCTGCTAGACCCAGGTTCTTGCTGTGGAAGCTGACTGTGTGATTTTCAACCAGTCACAGACTTTCAGCCTAACCTACCTCACAGGGTTGTTGTGCAAGTCAAAAGGGGGAAAGGAGAATGATGTAAGCTGCTTTGGTCCCCATTGCAGAGAAAGACTACTTTTCCTCCTAGGGAATTCTCAGAGAGGTTAAATTACACAACACCTCTGTCAGAGAAATGAGGATCAGGTACCTCTCAGAGAGCAACAGGATCGTGCACTGTTAGGAAATTCCCACTTCCCCCTTTCACCCAGAAATTCACAGAAACAAGTTCTCAATCAAGCATAGTTTATTCAGCAACAGAAAGACAGACTGTGATGGACTGTCAAGGGTTAATGACTAACAGAGGCTGAGAACCTTTGAGTGACAGGCAGTTCAAACGAAATTCTGTGGAAAGGGTAAGTTAAGAAATGACATTTGGGAACTGACAGCTGAACAAGAGACAGTTAAGCACTGACTGTGGACTGGAAGGAGGCAAAAGGAGTGAGAAGATCAGAGAGGATCCTCATTCAAGCCAAAAAGGGAAATTGCTTCTCATGAAGAGAAGTAATCCCTGCTCAGTGAAAAGGGAGACAGCTGTTAAAAGAGGAGTGATCCATGGTCTGTGTATATAGGATTTGGGGAACTTGGTTGTATGTTCCTCCCTTCTAAACTTTAAAAGGTAGTGAAACTCTCTCCTTAAAGATTAAAAATACCTTTTTGAATAGCAGGAACTGCTATGTCTAGCTGACATACTTATTTGTTGGCAACAGATTATCTGGAGTTAGTGTGATTACAAAGTTACCTCAGTTTTATTATTGGTTCACCTCATACATCCTACCCTTGATTCCACTGACTTTTTCTCCTCTAAGTTAAATAAAACATTTTGTTTATTTCGAACTTTCAAACAAACAAATAAGAAGAAAATAGATATAGGCTGCTTATCAAGAAAGAAGAAGAAAAAAGAGAAAATCCTGTGCATGAGGGAGGGAAGAGGACAAGATAACCATACAGACAGAATGGTGTTTGCAAGTCCTCTTCCACCTCCCAAAGACAAGAGAACAAAGCAACTGACACCCACACACACACAGATAAGGTGCACCAGAAAGCATGCTAGGATGCCCAGGGCTCCAATGACAGGCTGGCAGAAGCTCCTCCATGAGAGGAGGGTCAGTCCTGTCCTGCTCCGACCACTTTTTAATATGGTATTTAAACTAATGGTCTGTCGTGGCTGCACTACGCCACTCTGGACATATGAAACCATGTGCATGATTACATGTTCTGTACATGTTGCAGGTGTTCTATTGGAAAGAGCAGGGCAGACTCTTTTAGGATCTTATCTGGACCTTGGTAAATGTATGTTCTCATACGGTGGGTCACTGGTGGTCTTGCTCTTCTGTAACAAACAACTGACATTTGAGGGCAATAAGCCAGTGCTCTGGCTATCTCTAGCTGACATAGGATACACTGTTTTCTAGGAGAGATAGGCTGTCTCTGTGATTCTTAGACAGAGAGGCCTGGATGATTCTAAAATGGCTGCAGTGCGGACAACAAAAAGGCTTAACTGAAGTCTAGAAAATGGCTCAGAAACTGCAGGAAAATGGCTAAAAATGCAGGGTTAGTTTTCATATCTGTTACAGTAGAGCATGGCTCCTTATGCAGGATTCTTCTAGCCTGAAAAATTATTGATTTGGGTTTAGTGATTTTACAAAATAATTTCCCTCTATTTATTTAGATTTTTATATCCCACTTTTCTTCACACTCAGGGACTAAATCTGTTTATAATATAATTTTCTCCTCCATTTAATCCTCACAACAACAACTCTGTATTAGATTAGACTAAAAGAGAGAGGCCCAAGACAACCTGTGAGATCCCTCTCTCAGTGCATTTTTTCTCTCAGATATTTTAAGTTCAAAAAAATAGAATACTTGAACACGAGGTTACAAGCAAGGAATAGAATTTGCTGTACCACTATATTTTTACCAACAATCCAACAGAAGTTAATACTCTGAAATTATCAGAGTAAATCATGCGAAATACAAGACCTCCAGCTTCAACAGATTGTGGATGGGGCTGGTGGACAATCCATAATGGGTAGTCATGCTGTATTAGTGCCTATGAAAAGTGTCAAAATACCTTGGTTCATGGTAGTTGAGATATGAATAATGTGCCAGGAGTTTCCATGTAATCCCATTGTCATATGAATAATGCAGCAAGACTCCTTCCCCAGGCTGGTCAGGTGCTTTACATGTACTCAAGACGGATTTGCTTCCAAGACGTAGAGTGAACTGGAGGAACCTAAACAACAAGTATGTGCATCATTGTATATTACAATTTATACAGCACTGTCTTTCTAAACTTAGGGGGGGTAATCTTAAAAATCTAGGTAAGTTTAGGTAAGCAATGTTTATGGTTCTTTTTGGAGATAAAATTGTGTAGTCAGTAGCAATGCAATGTGCCAATCATTATTGTACTCAATTATTTATTAGGAACTGGAGGAGTGGGGGAGATATCGAATGGATCTAATCAGCTGCCATAAGCTGTCAAAATAAATACAACCTCATGAATAATTAATTAGTACTTGGCTCTAACACTCACTTTTTGATATTAATATCTCATGCTTGCAAACTCAGGCATAAAATACTTACCCTAAAATGTGTTCACTACTTAGCACTACAGACAAAGCAAAGGATCTTATTTTTAAGGAAATGTTATCCACATAACCACATTAAATACTTTACAATGCAATCCTAAGCAGAATTACACCCTTCTAAATCCAGAGAAGTCAATGGGCTTAAAATGGTGTTTCTTTGCTTAGGAATGGATTGCTATACGACAAGGACATATTATGTATACTTTCTGTGTCAAATAGGTTTTAATGGTGGTTTTAGTCAGGAGTAAGAGTTTTCAGAGTCTGGTTGCAATTTCTATATGTTATTTCCATTCACTCCTATTTACCTGGACTGAGAGCTGTCAAGGAAAGAAGTGATAAGTTGACGCCTGCCGTCTTTGTTGAAAACCAAGGCTTTCCCACTTGCTAGGACGCCACAGCCAAAACTGACTTCAGCACCACGGATAGAGTAAAAATTGTGATATGAAGAGAGCCTGGAATTGGCAAAGCTCTCAGAGATAAACATGGGGAAGGTCTGGGAAGCCATTTCACACGCAGGTCCTGAAAAGCCAGGATCACATCTGTAATAAGAAAAGACATGGACACAGCTTATGGCAAACAAAATATAATGATTTGGGGATGTTTGTCATGAATCATGTTGGAAGTCATTAGACAGACCAACCATCATTCTATATAAACTTTAAAATACCTGTTTAATATCTTTCATTAGCTTTAAATCTTTCCAAAGAATTTTTCCAAATAAAGCACAATCAAATATTGTACTCTGAAGTCGGTACTAACAACTTTCAGTACTTGGAAGAAAGCCCCATTTATTTCAAATTAATGTACTTTGAACTAGCGATTATGATCTTAAGTGTTATGCATGCATAAAATAAAGTACTTTGTCATGTGTAAGAGAATTCCAGCACAGGCCTAAATGATCTTTAGTTTCTACTACTAGATCTTGTAAGTGTCCAACATCAACATTGGTAGGAAGCCCCATTGTTATGAAATGATAGTACTAAAAAGCACTATAAACCTGATTCATAAACCCAATTTGTGTACTTTGACTTAAGCAATCAACATATTATCAAATAATAATAATAATAATAATAATAATAATAATAATAATAATAATAATAATAATAATGTTTTCTTTCACAAATGGCTGTTTGCCATCATCAGTTTGGGAGAGGAAATAACAGAAGAAAAATAATAATAATAGAAAATGAGCACAATCAAAGCCTATGGGCAGCTGCCATCTCTAATAGGGTTGCCAGCCTGTGTTGGTATTCCATAGGAACATTAGGGGGCAGAGCCTGCTGATGCCATGATGGGACAGGGGATTAGGAATGCCCTTAATCTCTATGGTAAATACAATATAGGGGATTAGGAATTCCCCTAATCTCAATGGCAAATACTATAGAGATTTGAGGAAGTTCCTAGAACATTGCAGATGCCATGACATCACTTCCAACATCACCCAGTTATGATGTCAAAGCTTCCATGCCATTGTTCTCTCCTACTGCTCCATGAGTGAGCATGGGGGACAGAGCGTGGGGATGGATTAGACTGGTAAATCTAATCTCTAACACAACCTGTTTAATGTGTTGGGAGAGAGAAAAACCCACGTTAAACACCTGAGTTTCTTAACTGGGATGTCTTTTAATAGGAGCCCCAAAGGTTGGATCCAGAATAAATTGGCAATTTCTACTGATTCCCAGTTCCCATTGAAGACCCTCCTCATGCCATTCCTCAAGGTTCCCGATCCCCCAGGAGTAATATTTCATGAAGATCAGTGAGCTGCAGTGGGAGAGGGGAGGCAGAAATGTTCCATTCTGCCATTGGAAAATTTAGTCTGGATTCAACCCCCTGTTTTCTGCCACTGAGACATAACTGGTTTGAGCCCTGCAGAAGCTTCTTCTCCTACATGGTGTCATTTTTGAGAACAAGGGCTGTGCTACTGAAAGGAAATCCAGTCCCAGAAAATGGATTACATTACCTCTGGTAAGAAAGAATTATTATTTTACAAAGCACAAAAGACTTTGGCTAATAAATTCTTATTGAACTCACTTGCAACCATTTCTTGTGCATTGTCCTCGCCCCGAGCAAAATTTGAGGCAAGATGGCCCAATGTAAACTGCAGGGAAAAAAATTAGTGGTATCAAAATGTGAGATATGAATAGTTAAATAAAATATATCATGAGACAAACAAAAAATAAATATGATACCAGCATATGGGTTTCATAATATCTAGCAAAGAAAGAGTCCCTGCAATATAAAAATCAGTGAATAATAACTTAATAATTAATAGGGGGGGTTGGTATGCTGACCCTGAGAATAAGGACTTGCTGGATTACTTAAATTAGTTGGAGTACTGTTACAATTAGAGATACACTGTGACTCTTTAAGGACAACAGCCTTTTAGGCAGCAGTTGATGTGCTGTTCTGAAAATAATGACAATATTTATATAAATGTAATTGCTGTCCATATTATAAACCCAATAAAATTCAAGTTGATACAGGAAAGCCATAATTGCTGATACAAATATCATTGAGTATATACAGGAAAGCAGTAGTTGCTCATATGAATATAATTATGTATGTGAAAACTGAAAGACATTAGTTATACATTACTAGAGAATAAGATATGAAACACATTATCATCACAGTTTTTGGTGGCTCACTGGGAGCTCCAGAGCTTTCACGGATTCCGATAGGAGCACAGCCACTCCCATTCCAAGTCAGCACCATGATACAACAGCACGAATTCCTGTTTAGAATTTTCCATATACAGAGGCTGCAAACTTCTGAATATCAGTGCTGAGAGACAACATCAGGAGGAGGGCCTTGGCCTCTATGCCCTGCTTGTTTGGCCCTCAAAGGCAACTGGTTGGCCTCTGTGTGCAAGTGTATCCTGGACTAGATGGACCACCGGTCTGATCCAGCATGCTCTATTTGTGTTCTTACATTCTTCTTATGATAAGATTTCACAGCTATCCTCTTAACAGAAATGCATAGTGTAAGCTATAGATGTTTGATTTTAATTTTTAGTAATATTTGACATGCCACTATATGTGACACAAAACATAAGCATTACTTATTAAACTCTAATACAAACAGAAGGATCGGACCATAACAAAACAATGGGAATTAACTGTCACATTTCCCTCAGTATATCTGTATCAAAACTTGCATCTTCCGAATCAGAATACTTAATTCATTTAACAGGTTTCTATAAAAACTAAAATTGAAAATAGTCCGCACTACAATTTTGCCTTTCAGATTTCTGCCGCTCTCCTTTACCAGGAGGTGGAGGACGACAGTGGGGGGGGGGCAGTCTCTGTCTACAGTCCGTTGTATTTAATCCCACAATGGGCTGGTTTCTGAGGCCGCTGGGAGGCTTCCGGGAGGGCTGGGTGGCGTGGGGCCTCTCCTTTAGCAGTGAGCTGCCCATCGCCAGCCTGTCTTCGCCCCCCACCTGCCTTTTATATGGCTATCTGCGGGGAAGATGCAGGCCACGGCTGTAGGCAGGAGCACTTTCCCAGACCCTCTCTAGAGCTCGTTGTATTCATTTCCACAACGAGCCTTATTACTAGTAATTTAATATGGGGGATTTCAATCCTGTATTTTAATGGAATGTAGTCATATGTCTTAGAGGGGTTATTGATTCATTTTGACTTTCCTTTGTGAATCTTTTTTTGCATGATTGAACTTCCCTTATTTCCCTTATACATTTAACATAAAACATGCAGTATACAGTACACCACACACAAAGAATCTACTGTACTGTGAAGCAGTTCAGCTTTGATTGCCCTGCACTTTTCCCCTCAAGATTTTTAAATGTTGTGACTCAGCCTACATTTCTGTAGGCAATAATCTGCTTGATCACATGATATGTGATCCGTTGTGGGAGGCAGGGAGTGGACTGAGAGTGTGCCCTTGGCTTTTTGCTCATCCAGCTTACTTTTCCATACCTCTAATAGTACTTTCCCCTGTGTGGGAGTATAATATTCAGATAATATGTGAACTAGCCAGTCTTATAAAATCTGAGAATCAATTGCACAGTCTAACAGTGAAATAGTTTGCAGAATTACACCTATTCAGGTCCACCAAAGTCAATGAGCTTAGGTTGAAACTGTGCCTAGAATTGCACTGTATGTGCATTAAATCAGATGCACCCTTCAAATATTGTGCTCCAGGTGAATGGCTATTGGCAGCCTAGTCTGGGCATGGAAGAGAGGTAAACTGTGTTGCCTTTTTCAGTGTGTTGCATTTTATACTAATTCTGTAATTATTTTCTATTAGAAAATTGTTATTTAGCTTCTTTAGGGCGAAAATCAACCCAGGAAGAAAAAGTGGCAGCTTTACAGAGCTGACCTATCCAGTAGGCAAACCTAAGAGACTGCCTAGGTAGCTGAATCAGCATTCCTCCAATGCATGTCTACCACACCTACTCAGACATCAGTCTCACTATGTTCAATAGAATTTACACCCAGGCAAGCATGCTTTTTTACAAAAAATTAAACTGTTTATTGAAGATTGAAATAAAATACAATGCAGTACTTAGTAAGGATGCTTAGGATTGCAGTCTCTGGAACAAGCTGGCTGATGTTTTAGTATGTTAGTGTATGTATGTAGAATGGAGGGGCACCAAAATCATAGTTTGCTTGGGGCGCCAAAAATCCTTGGGCCAGCCCTGCTCATCAACTAAGTCCATTGAGGATATACCACATATATCTAGCACCACTAAGGCACAATGAAAATGATAATGAATACTAACTATTGTCAATTGCCCACATGTTTCCAAGGACTGGTCCCATTTGTCTCCATCGAATCCTGGTGTCTCTGGTTAGTGCTGCATTTGGAAGGGGAATAGTTATTCGGTTCCACCTGAAACAAACATACAAGCCCTCATGCTTTCAAAGTTACAATTTGATTTAAGCATTAAGCTTATACAAATTATGAGTAGACGTGAACTTCATTTCATTCTCCATAATCCTTAACTCATCCTCTTTTATTTATTTAAAATATTTTTATACTGCCTTTCCACCTAAATATGGCCCCCAACATGGCAAACACTAAACATTAAAATGTTTCAACATTAAAACATTTAAGGAATTAAAACAGCATTTACTGCTGGGTTGGGCCGACTGACCACTTGAAAACCGTGGCCCACAGCATCCCCCTCCTTGGCCCCATGTGATGTGCAACGGGGAGCGAGTATGTTAGTCGCGACGGATTCTGGGGAGTACCCACTGTGTTTTAACTGTTTTAACTATATTTATTGCACTGAGTGCCTTACTTGTTTTAACTGTGGTGCTGTATTACACCTCGTGTTGTAAGCCGCCCTGAGCCTGTGTGCGGGGAGGGCGGGATATAAATTAAATTAAATAAATAAATAAAATAGAGTATATATAAAAGATTTAAACAATTCAATAAAATACATAAATATACATGGTCGGAAGGCCAGTAACAGTTACTGGGGGGTATGCCAAACAAAACAAAATCTTCACCTGCTGAGGAAAGACAATGATAGAGGGAGACGGGTGAATCTTTCTGGGCAGGGAGTTCCAAAGTTTTGGTGACACAACCAAGAAGTCCATTTCTTGGGTTGCTACACATCTAAGCTCAGGTGGCAGGGGTACCTGAGGCAGGGCCTCCACAGATGACCTGAGTGGACAAGTCGGTTCATACAGAGAAAGGCAGTTCTTCAGGTATGCCGGTTTCAAGCCATATCAGCTCTTTGAATCAAGCTCTTTTTGTCCTTTCCATTTAAATTTGGCTTGAAATTCTTTGGGGCTCGTCAATGAAACTCCTGATTCTCTTGTCTGTTCTAAGCCCCTCTTCAAAAAAAGACTTTCAGAAATAATTATGGAAAGAATATCATGTTCTTTCTGACAGGTCAAGGAAGTACAATAAAACATTAGTGACAACTTATTGTACTGGGATTCACTTCAACCTGGGAAAGTCCTCATGGCATTCAGAAGACTTTAAATTGCAAACATAGCTTTCTACTGTCGCCTCTTCTCTGTGGCAAACAGAGAAAAGCAAATTGAAGCTGTTACATTATGTTATGAAATGTTATTCACTTCAGGTTATTCCTTGTCACCGTAAAGACAGCCTTCTGTTTTCAGGACCTATGAGCATGAAAAATGATTCACTACAACCAATGAAACATCTGATCATTTCATTCCCTAAGAACTATGTCAACTCCAAGCAGTTTATTATGATCACACACAGAGAGACATATGTGTTTGTGTGCACACTTGTGCATGATCATAATAATCCAGATGAAAGGAAATAGGGAGGAGGTGGAGGGGTCATATTAAACCAGTTTATTATGATCAACCTTGGGTGTGTGTGTCTATAAAACAGAAGGCTGTCTTTACAGGGATAAGGAACAACCTGAAGTGAATAACATTTCACAACATAATGTAACAGCTTCAATTTGCTTTTCTCTGTTTGCCACAAATAAGAGGCTACATGAGGCCATCATCTTCACTACTTTGCAGAGTCATGAGCAATTTCATCTCCCATCATTCTTACGTCAGAACTGTTTTGAGAGAAAGCTCTCTTACCCACTATAGTTTTCAGAGGCATAAACAGTGCTGTGAGGAAGGTGAGACCCAGCGCAGATTTCTGGCAAGCATTCCGAGTGAAGTAAGGACCAGGAACGGCCGTGGTTGGTGGAGAACTCCAAACTGATGCTAGCAACAGAAACACACACAAAATGGGACAGTTCAAACACTCCAGACAAAATTAGATAAATTGGCATTTGTACCAGGAACACATAAAAGCTTTAAAATCATGGCTGATTAAATAATTGATTCCCCAGATATTGAAGTACAAAGTGCCTCTGAGTACTAAACAATCAAGATGCAGATATGAAGCACAGCATGTTAAAAGACAAAATGGTCTGACATGTCAGAAATTATTTACCTGATGAGTGAGAAAGCAGCTTCTGTAGGTCTTATATGCCCATCAGGCTCTTATTTTTACATTGGGTTTAAAGAGGATGGATGTTGCACTGATGTGTCAAATGAGAACCGGATGAAGGAAAATAGGGAGGAAGGGTCTGGATGTTCCTACTGCTCAGGGGTTTCTCTAACAATTTTGTGGAGGGGTCATTATGCAAAAACAATTTTGTGGGGGGTGGGAGCTAGGGGTCAGTTTTGTGGAGGGGTCAGTAGGGATTGAGGTAGGTTATTTATTTTTAATACGTGCTGAGTTATCAGGTTTAAAAGGGCAAAAACCATTCATGCCTGCTACATTCCAGAGAAGAACAGGAATATCACAGGCATACAAAAATTACTATCATCTTGATCAGGCCACTGGGGGAGCATGCTCCACAGCCTCCAGTGGCCAAAAACATGCTAGGCAAAAGTTGCTAGTTAGCTGAAGAGTAGACTGCTCCGATTTTTCTCGCTCTTTTCCAAGAAGAATTTGTGGTGTGTGTGTGTGGGGGGGTAGTTCTTCCATTAGTTGCTTTAAACAACATATGCTGTCTTTTTGGCCCAAAGAATATTCAACACTTACAAAATACAAAACCAATACTATATAAATCCACCATACCCATAAAAATAACAACAACAACACCACTAACAACTCCATGTTTGGTAAGTGGCAGTGGACACAACTGTGTTTAGGTGCTACTCTCCAAGGCACAGGAGACACTGATAGTAGAATCATAGAATCACAGAGTTGGAAGGGGCCATACGGGCCATCTAGTCCAACCCCCTGCTTAGGGCCAGATCAGCCTGGAGCATCCCTGACAAGTGTTTATCCAGCCGCTGCTTAAAGACTGCCAGTGAGGGGGAGCTCACCACCTCCCTAGGCAGCTGATTCCACTGTTGCACAACTCTTACTGTAGAGAAGTTTTCCCTAATATCCAGCTGCTACCTTCCTGCCCTTCATTTAAACCCATTATTGTGAGTCCTATCCTCTGCTGCCAACAGGGACAGCTCCCTGCCCTCCTCTATGTGACAGCCCTTCAAATACTTCAAGAGAGCAATCATGACCCCCCTCAACCTCCTCTTCTCCAGACTAAACATTCCCAAGTCCCTCAGCCTTTCCTCATAGGGCTTGATCTCCAGTAGCCATCAGTTGATGGCAGTTTTCGTCTGCATTACTAGTTCCCTGAGCAGAAGCCTCTATGGAGAGTGTTTCCAGCTGCTGCTGCTGCTGCCTCAATGGTTGAAAGAGAACTAAGAACTAAGGGTAAAGGCTGTAGCATCCCTCAGTACATTAAATGATGAGGAGGAAGCACTGCAGTTGCAGAAAGCAAGGATGGAGAATGGAACAGGAGCAGAGTGGTGCACAGAAGGAGGAGGAGGAAGTCAACTAAAGGTTTATTCTGTACACATATACCTGGGGATAAGCCCTATTGAATATAAGGGAACTTATTTTTGAGTAGATATGCATAGGAGTGCACATAAAAAGGGAGAGAAAAAGAGAAAGTTAAAAGCAAGACTGTGTGAGCAAAGTTAGCAATGTCCAGGGTCATGCACTCACATATGCAGCCCTATCACCAATGGCCTCACCAAACCTGCCTACATAACAACAACAGTAGTGAGGAAAACACTGGGAGCACACCTGAACACACTTGAACCAGACAGTTGGTGCATCAAGGAGAACAATGTCTACACTGACTGGCAGCAGCTTTCCAAGGTCTCAGGTCAAGTTCTTTCATATCACCTCCTAACTGATCCTTCTAAGGGGAGACTGAACCTGGGATTGAACCTGGGACCTTCTGTATGCCAAGCAGATGCTCTACTACTTAGCCATGCACTCTTCCCACTGAGAAATTGAACTCTGAATTACAAGCTCCTAAAATACATATTAGGAGCTGCGGTGGCCCTAGTGGTTAAGACGCTGAACTGCAGGCCGTGGAAGGTAGGTAGTTCAGCAGTTCGAGACCCGGGTGCCGCATGACGGAGTGAGCTCCCGTCTCTAGTTCCAGCTCCTGCCAACCTAGCAGTTCGAAAGCAAGAAATTGCAAGTAGATAAATAGGTACCACTTCGGTGGGAAGGTTCTGTGCGCCTTGGTGTCTAGTGGACAATTATTTTTGAAATACAAATGAGGAATGTTTTAAAACAAAGAAGAACAACCCCCCCGCCCCCGTCTCTGAAATACTGTGAGTTGAGAGTAAAGAAAATTTTCAAAACAGATCAAAGACTGTACTGGAAAATCCTACTATGAAACATGGACTGCCACTCTGGAACAAAAGCATCTCCAGCTTCAGCAGCCCATGGGCCAAAGATGCTGATGGAACAGAAACAATAAGCCAATAAAAACATAGAGTAGGTGATAGGTATGTTTTGAAGGTTTAGTCCAGCTCCTATGGAATTCTTTTGTGGGAGCCCTTGGGATCTTGGCACTCATACTACCTGGTCAGCCTCTGGAGCCAACCATGTGTTTATGTGCAGTTTATGTGCTCTGCCACCCCATTGCTGCTGAACATAGGATTAAGCTCTTAACTGTTTGTGTTTCTAATAGTGTATGCTTAGTATATTTTAGGCCCACAGTTAGAGCACTTCGTTTTGTGAGCCCTGACTACCCATAACTCCCAAGGTATGGGTAGTCAGGGCTGTTCGGTAATTCAGCACTTGATGGGATGTGGAAGCCTATTTCTTTTACATGTGTCTCTACCGCAAGTTAGAATAGCCCTGTGCAGATGACCCATCTGAGTGATAACTCACCGCATGGAAATGAAGAACGGGAATGAGTGCCCTGCCCCTGTGCAATTGCTAAATCGTCTGCACAGTGTGAATGTAAGAAGGAAGTGCCTTTGTGTAAGCCCCCCTCCCTGTGATCAGGAAAGGCCATGTGCTCAGCAATAGCACAGAGCCTGGGGCCAACATGTTTGCGCCTGAGTCATCGCATGGATGAGCCATTTGCACAGGGCTAATGCTGAGCCAGTTATCAAATGCCTGCATTTTGTTCACTAGTGCTACTTGGTTTTCTCAAAGATTCACTCCCCATTTTGTCTTTCTGTGTGAAGAGGAACTCACATGTTTTCACTCAACCTTAGCACGTTCAGAAAAAGGCATTCTGTCTGAATGCAGTAGTCATATTTCAATTAGCTCCCTCATATTTACAACTGAGTCAGCAGAAAGCAAAATATCAAGTAAAGAATTCTCCGAAGTTTACTCATGAGTTTGTTCAACATTGTCTTCTTTCCTTTTCTTTCAGAAAATTAAGAAAACAAGGCGGTGTGCTTTGACACCTGAGTTAGGAAAAAATAACAATTATGCACAAGAGCTGAAATTTAGTTTGCATTACCTGTTACCTGGTTGATGGGTTCCACAGCCCAGGTTAATAGAAAATTGGATCATATGAGTTATAGTGGAAGAGAGCACTGGCAGGACATGGAAGTAGTCAACTGCCCAGATGTTTCTGTTAGGCCCTTGGTGATTCTTCTGCTTGAGGCAGAACTTAGTAGCTGGAGTCTGCAGCTCTGGACTGATAACGACCGAAACCAAAGAAGACACCTTTCAACACAAATCAAAATAATTACACTTGTATGTAAACTATGTAGGAAAACATTTTAAAAACTAATGTTTGCAACACCTCTGGGAATGTTTTGCTTAACCATAGAGTAGTTGCCTGACTTTTCTTCTGCTTGGCTAAGGATAACATATGTTGACTTAGGGTGGCTCTGCTAAGTGCCTCCAAGGGACTAGAGTGATGTGGGTGGGACGAGGACTTGTAAGAGAGGATTCTGAGCACTCTCATCAAAGTACAGCTCCTGGTTTGGGCTGAGGGGGGAGGAGCATTCCGCTTTGATATAAACAGAGGTCATTTCAGGGGGGAACGTGGGGGAATGCAGTTCCCCCGGGTGAGGTGCAGGGGGCGGGGCACATGACGAAGCTCCGCCCCCTGCTTCTGGCCGCCCCGCTTCCAGCCCTCATTCAGCCAGGAGGAGGCAGGAGAAGAGCGAGGGTAAGTTGCTTCCTCCCCGCCTCTCCCCACCCCTGCCTGCCTGGGGCCAGGGAGGGCCTTGGCGGGGCTTCCTCGCACTCCCGCTGGCCTTGCAGGTCCACCGCCGGGCCCCTGATGTCAGGGGGTGTGGCATATGCTAATGAGTTATGCTAATGAGTTCCCCTAGCTCTTTTTCTACGAAATGAACCCTGGATATAAAAGAGAAATGTGTGGTGCAGACATGCTTTTAGACTCAGAGCAGCTGTTCTGCATTAAAAGTCATAGTAGAAATGGATTTTGAGCTCAAGGGTCATTGGGAATCTGTGAAATGGTTGCAGTAACAATTCCCTGAGAAACTTCACTAATATTTTAACTTTACTCAAAAATGTGATAGAAACTCATAACAGTACTAGCAGCCCAAAGCCTGTATTAAGGAACAGCTGTGCTGTTGACCCATTGTGAAGTTTTCTTTTTAATTCTCAGGGTCTGAATTATTAGCCAGTTTGCTTGAGGCTACTTACACTCAATACAAAATATCAACAGTGGCATGGAATCTGCTAGTGATATGGCTGGGCAAACATATGCAACGGGACAGGAACAATCCAGCTTTCATGCTAAATTGCAGAGGTGTTCAGAGTCTCAGAAATTAATCTGAACCTAACTGCCGAGGTAGCTGTGAAATCTCTCTTGCCTGCACTGTGCTACTTTCAGGTCCTGTTTCAAAAACTCACCCTGTAAGAAGCGTAGGTCATGGTATCCAGATTTATGTGATCCTTTTTCCCCTCAATCTTTGCATAGAGGATGACATTATTGTCATGTGCTTCACCAGCATCACAGCTTCCTCCTGTAATGATTTGCACATTTGAGGAATGCAAATAATTTGTACTTAAAAAGGCAGTCACCTTAAATTCCTAACAACCATAAAAATTACAGTGATGTCTCCCACTCTCTCTGCCTCTGTCTCACACACACACTCCACAATTACTTTATTGGCTTCCAGGGAACTAAAAAATACCCTTCTACTGAAATTACAAACTCTTCTCTAGATCCAGATGGGTTACAAAGCCATAGATTATAATGCAAACTTGCAGTGACATAACAACACTAATTATGACACTTCTGAAGAAGCCGTTATAGCTAGGGATGTGTGAAGTCTTGTCACTTATTTTCACAGATACTTCCATCTTGGCATCAGGACTCCTATCCACAGAAAAGGATATATGATCTTTACAACAGGAAGGGTTTTGCAATTTTGGAGTTGTTCTGTTACACTGGAATTGCATATTTGTTATATATTTGAAAAGGCTAAATCTGGTTATTGTCCATTATTCCCCTCTATGAAATATGCCCTATTCAGATTTGAGTGGAAAATTATTACATGGGGATGGGCAGGAGCAGAAGTGATCCACACATTAAGAATAACAACATTAACAGCAGCAACTTATGTCATTTTGTTGAGGTTGTTTCACTGAAGAATTTGCACATGAAAACTGCTTTATACTGAACCAGACCCCAGGTCCATCAAGGTCAGTATTGTCTGCTCAGACTGGCCGTGGCTCTCCAGGGTCTCAGGCTGAGGTCTTTCACATCATCTATCTGATCTTTTTAACTGGAAGTCTTTTGCTGACCGAACCTGGGACCTTCTGCATGCCAAGGAGATGCTCTACCACTGAGCCATGGCCTCTCCATCCAGATGGAGGACTGTTATTTCAGGCAAAAAACAAACCCATCAATGCCTACATTAAATGAGCAAGTTGGGGAAAGAGCTAGCCAGAATCTTCTATCTTGAAGTGCTAGATTTCCTATATTAGAAGGTTTTTTATATGAGGATTTATTTAATCATGTGTTCTCCAGTCTGCAATCCAAATTAAAATGTTAAAGATGATACTATTCTCATTTTTACCAAGCTTTCATTTTCCCTAACAACAGTCATTCCCCCCCATGAAGTCTCTTAATTTTACAGTCATTGTTGCTGATCCAACAGCTTTCTGTATGAGTTCAGAAGGTCAACAAATGTCTTTCCTGTTTTTCAGGCAGGTGTGGCTATGCCTGGAAAACCTGGAAGTAAAGCAATGTCCCCTTCCTGTATTTTTTGTACATCATACTGCACAGGATATATGTGACTATTCAAAATGTCTATTGTACAACTTCCACTTCAATAAGACAGGCATTTTGTTCTTGTTGACATGGAAGGCCTCTTCGTTAGGATAACTAATTCAGTCTCTGTTTCCTCTGCTGCCTTTCCATTTCATATTAATGCATGACATGTTGAAAGAATAAATGCCCTATATAGTTT
The DNA here is from genome assembly GCF_001447785.1 of Gekko japonicus. Classification (NCBI taxonomy): domain Eukaryota; kingdom Metazoa; phylum Chordata; class Lepidosauria; order Squamata; family Gekkonidae; genus Gekko; species Gekko japonicus. The sequence continues at coordinate 1,710,514 of NW_015168652.1, read as the reverse complement.
ACCTGATTTGTGAGGGCCTGTGAAACAACATTCCTGGGAAAGTGTTGCAAATAAAACTGTACAATGCCAGAGCTGTTTGGATCTTCTAGTTTTTGGTATAAATTTTGGTTTTCACCATCTGAAATGTTTATCCAACATCAGTGATTCTGGCTCTCTTACTTAGGAGGAAAGATGGTGCTGCTTTTGCCCTGTGTTGTCTCTTTCCTCTAGAATTAATCCTGAGGAACATGTGCACATGATTTCCAAAAGTATTTTACCAAGAAGTTACATGGAGCCAGTGTGGTGGTGTGGTTCAAGTGTCAGACTAGGATCTGGGAAATGCAGGTTCAGGTTTGGGTCCCTACTCTGCCATGGAAACCTTCTAGGTGACCTTGGGCCAGTCACTCTCAGCCTAACCTACCTCATAGAACAAAAATGGAGAAGAGAAGAACTGGTTTGGGTCCCCTACCTTGGGAAATGTGAGGTATAAATGAAGTAAATTAAATAAATAAGTATGTTTGTGGCCATTTAGGTTGCTATTAAGTACTGCAGAAAATCATTCCAACAGCAGCTCTAGCTAGAAGCCACACATCCTCCACTTTGGGGACTTCTCCGATGTCTTCTCTTGTGCACTGACGCTGGCTGATTTCGCACTAGAGCTGCCTCGATGTTGCGCCGCCGTTTGCCCCGATACTATTGGTCAATTTCACACCCGAAGCCACGAGGCTGCATTTGACCCGCGGCTTCACCCGATTTCCTCCGCAGTTTCGTGATCCTCAAAAAACAGGTGAAGCCGTGAGTCAAAATGCAGCCCCACAGCTTCAGGTGTGAAATTGACCAATAGTATCGGGGCAAACGGCGGCGCAACATCGAGGCAGCTCTAGTGCGAAATCAGCCACTCTCTGTAGGTCAGAGTCCAAGAAACTGGACTTGTACTAACTCACAGGAAAAGAAGCCACTGCGGTGGCAGCAAAGGAGCAGAATCTGACACTGACACATATAAAGCTGCTGGGGAAAATGGCAGCCATATGTTTAATTTGCCCTTTCCATAATATGTAATGCAACTTACCCAGGTCCAGATGTCATCAAGCTTTGCACTCCCCCCTCCCCCCATGCAACCTATGATGTTAAATGGAAAAGAGAAAATGCACAGTGCACAATCAGCACCCTGGAAAGTGTTATTATACACTGAGGGGATGGGATGATGTTGTCACCTATTATGGTGGCGGCCCCGTTTTTCACATAATGTCTAGTTCTACTGAAAGTGAACAGGAGGCAGGAAAAGATATTCCTGGTATACCTTTCACAGGGCTTTCTTATAGAATGCTTGGTAGTAGAAGAACGTGGGGATCCCATATGGTCAGACAAAAGCTGGAGCTGCTAGACCTGAGCGATTGATTGACAGGAGTACTGTTTGCAGTACAAGCTGCAGAAGAATAACTCTCCTCTTCCAATCTGGAGTACAGAACTTAAGCTTGTTACCAACACGTACTCACCCATACTGAAATAAAATCTCAGATTTCCATAGCCAGTAGTGTCCATATACGGAGTGCATAATTTCCTCTCTCCATCCCTGAGGAACACAACAGACGAACCTGATTCCAGTGTTCCACATTCAGTACCAATGACAGCTCCAGATATATCCCACCTAATGACATCAACCAAAAAGAAAGAGACATTATGCAGAGTATTTGCTGAAGAGTTAACACTTCGCAGGAAGTTATTCCCAGTCACAGCTGTATAATACATGTATCTGGCACATTCATACTTTACATATACATCATAAGTACACATCTAAAAACAGAATGTGTAAAGTAGAAAACTGATTTTATATTCTACAAAGCATATTTCAGCTTTTTCTCTTGATTTTTAAAACGTTAATTTAGTACATTTGTCAATAATGGACTAGGAGTAAGTAAATTGAAGGTTCAAGCCAGGTCAAGGAAGACCTCGGAGGTAATTGGAGTTTGTGTGTGATGTTGTGGTGACTGGTGGCTGTCAGAAGAGAGGGAGCATGCCGGAGATGTTTGACTCAGAGTCCTCGCAATACCATGGAGGCATAAACCATGGTGGCATTTGGCTCCAAAAAGGTGGGCATCCTCATTCTGGTGTATCATATCTCCTTGATGTTGGTGAACAGAACTTTGAAGGTGCTCTCAAAGCTGATGGTTCAAGTATTTCAATGTTGTCAGTGGAGGATGGACTGCCCTTGGAAGGTGGTGAAGGTGAGGCTTCTGCAGTCTCCGATGGGATGGGATGGAGCTCAAAGACAATCAGCACCAGGAAAGTGGCTCCAGTGACAAGTGGACCAATGCTGCGATGTTGGTGGTGAACATGGAGGTAAGGCAGAGTGTCAAACCCGGCTTGACATCAGGGAATGGTCTTGCACCGGTCTCATTCAGTGTTGAGGATGATGGAAGAGCATTGCTTCCCTTCTTATATTTTTTAATTAGTGGCTCAGACGCAGCTGAAAGGCTATGAGAGGTCCCTGCTAAATTCGATTTCAGATGGTGGGACTTAGTGGGCGTTCCAGAGGGACTTTTGCCCCACCCTTTTTAAAGAGAATCCATTTTCTTTAGAACCCCAAGTGATTTTTCCCATAATGCAGCCTTTAATCGAAGTACTCTCTCATTGAGCCTTGGGCATTAGCTGAATACATATTTCACAGGGAGAGGTCTTGTGCCCTTCTCCAAGGCACAGAAGGCACTGATGGTGATCATCATTCTGTGCCATTTTTGTGCCGCACAATTGACACTTTTTTAAATAGATGCGATCTAAGAGGGTCAAGCTACAGGTAAATTAATATAAAAATATACAACGTAACTAGAACATAAGAGAAGCCAGTGTTGGATCAGGCCAATGGCCCATCCAGTTCAACACTCTGTCACACAGTGGCCAGAAATACCAGGTGCCATCAGGAGATCCACCAGTGGGACCAAGACACTAGATGCCCTCCCACTGTTGCCCCCCCAAGCACCAAGAATACAGAGCATCACTTGCCCCAGAGTCCCTACCTATACCTTGTGGCTAATAGCCACCGATGGACCTCTGCTCCATATGCTTATCTAATTCCCTCTTGAAGCCGGCCATGCTTGTAGACGCCACCACCTCCTGTGGCAGTGAATTCCATGTGTTAATTACTTTTTGGGTGAAGAAGTGCTTCCTTTTATCTGTTCTAACCCGACTGCTCAGCAATTTCATTGAGTGCCCACGAGTTCTTGTATTGTGAGAAAGGGAGAAAAGTACCTCTTTCTCTACCCGCTCTATCGCATGCATAATTGTTAAGTAAGAGTTGGCATCAGTGGGTTTTCTGTAAACCTCTGTCTGTATAATATTACAAATCCTTCTAATTTCCACATCTAGAAAATGCACTTTGTGATTATCATATGTTAATTCAAATTTAATTGTATTATGTACCTGATTTATTCAACCAAAGATTCCATCATGCCACTCCAAATCATAAATATATCATCCAGGAATCTTTTGTAAAAAATATTATGTTTCTTGTAAATATTATTGTTTTGGAAAATGAATTTATTTTCAAGCCTATCCATATATAGGTTAGCTAATTCAGGTGCAAATTTACAACCCATTGTAGTATCTGAAACTTGCAGGAAAAATTATCCTTGGAACTGAAAAAAGTTTTTCTTTAAACATAGTTCAGCAATGTGGCAGAGGAATGATGTGGTGGGTGGGGGCGGGCTGCTCCGTTCTTTTATCTAATACCTCCCATAATTTATTTATTTATTTGGATTTATATCCCGCCCTCCCCGCAGGCTCAGGGCGGCTAACAGAGGCATAACGCCAGGTAATAACAATAAAACAGTAAAATACAGACTAAAATTACAAAATAAACAATTAAATAATTAACCAGAGTTCTTAAAACATTTTCCGGTGCTCCTCTACTCAATTCCAGATTTTTAAAGTTAAGATGGTGTTCTCAATAATATAGTTGCATAACAGTGCCCCACTGTTGTCCCTAGGCATGTCCCACTCACTCCGATGGTACCCGCACCAGCGATGACAGTATGCGGAAATTATAGGGTGTTGATGGAACAGTGGTGGCGGCGGCTCCTATTCAAAAGCCTGGCAAAAGAGCTCCGTCTTACAGGCCCTGCGGAACTGTACGAGATCCTGCAGGGCCCAGATCTCCTCTGGGAGCTCATTCCACCAGATAGGAGCCTCCACCGAAAACGCCCTAGCCCTGGTCATCGCAAATTTGATGGTCTTGGGGCCTGGAACATCCAGGAGATTTTGATACCCCGACCGTAGTGCCCTTGGGGGAACATGTGGGGAAAGGCGGTCCCTTAGGTAGGCCGGTCCCTGGCCATAAAACATCCAAGGCCTCATCTTGTGGAATGTTAGTGTACAGAGACACTACATCTAGGGTGGCAAAAACCACCTCTTCTGCCTGCAGTTGTAAATTACTGATGTGGACTAGAACTTTTTTTGTAAATTCATTCTGTACCTGTAACAGCAGAGGACCAATTTACTGTATCAAGTGTCCTTGTGAAAAAATGTATGTGGGGTTGACATCAAGACTAGTTAAAGTAAGAATTGGTGAACATAAGAGTTGCATCAGATTAAAGAAAAGGAATGCTCCACTGGTCAATCATTATCTGGATTTGGGACATACTGAAAAACATCTGAAATTCTGGATTATAGAAACAATTCAGACAACAAATTCAAACATGCTCAAACTTCCCCAAAGAAGGAAGTTATTTCGGATACACCATCTACAGACATTAATTCCTCAAGGACTGAATGAAGAAGTGGTTTGGACTTGCTGCCTGTGAAAGAATGTATACCTGTCATTCTGTAGTTGGTTGTGCTGACCTTGTAACCCCCCCTTCTAGTTCTCTCTCTCTCCTCTTCACCCCCTCCCATCTTGTAATCTCTTCCTTGGCAATAGCATTGTGCAATGCAGGTGGGTGTCACAGCAGGACCAGGGGGCGTGACACAAGCAAGCAAAAGTCCAGGAACAGTCCGAGGTCAAGCCGGACAAATGAGGTAGCAAGGTTCAAGCAGGTTTAAATCACAGTCCAAAAGCAGGGTCAGACACACCAAAGTTTCAAGTCCATAAATCACAACAATACCAGAGGAGTCAGAGATGAACGCAGGGTCAACAAAGCCAAAGGTCAAAAGCCGAGGATCAAGCCGAGAAGAATTCCACAAGGTCTGGAGCAGAGATGCAAGGATTCAGGTCCTGAACAAACGACGTTGCCAGCACAAATGACTGCTGGCAACAGACTTGCATATATACAGTGCTAGCTAATCAACTCATTAGCTAGCCAGGAGTGAGGACAGGATCCTGTCAGTAATCAGGGCTAAGAGATCTTCTGGCACGCATGCGTGCATTCTGCCTTCGCTCTCTCAGCTGTTGTCTTCTTACATTCCTGAGCCTGGTTACAGGTGGAGGCGAGTCTGATGATGAATTACTGGGCTGCAGCAGAGACTGATCCCTTGCAGGTGTTCCCTGGGAGGCTCTATCCTCCTCACCACTTAGATAGCTTTCAGCTACAGGATCCAGTCTTTGCCTTTCTGCTGCAGTACTGTCCTCAGGAGCCTGTTCAGGGTCCTCAGGAGCCTGTTCAGGGGCATCAGCAAAGGCAGGCATGACATCAGCAGGGGCAGGCATGACACTATCCCCCCCCTCAGGCCCCCCCTCATCGAAAGGGCCAGGTTTGTCCGGGTAGGCTGTATGAAAGTGCCGGACCAAGTCCGGGGCATGCAGGTGAGAGGCAGGTTCCCAGGATCGATCGTCAGGACCATAGCCCTT
>NW_015168652.1:1648154-1699328 GCF_001447785.1 Gekko japonicus | reverse complement strand
TATATATATACACACACACACATACCAGCTTCATTTTGGGTTGAGTCCCCCCCTTTTTTTCCTTTACTTTTTAAATAGAGCCATTAATGGCAATGGGTAAGTAGAGGAGAGAAGTCAAAAGTCTCTATATATATACACATATATATATATATATATACACACACACACATACCAGCTTCATTTTGGGTTGAGTCCCCCCCTTTTTTTCCTTTACTTTTTAAATAGAGCCATTAATGGCAATGGGTAAGTAGAGGAGAGAAGTCAAAAGTCTCACCAAAGTCTGTCTATCTGATGTAAATTGAAGAACTAGCTGTGGAATGTCCTTTCCCCACCGCAGCAGAAAAAAGACTGAGGGAAGAGTGTGACCTCCTCCCCTCATCATGTGACCAATTGGACAGGAAAAGAATCTATGAGCACTCAGCTGTAAGATTCTAGACAGTGTTGGAAAACCTCTCCATGGCAGACCTGCCTCTAGGCAGTCCCATGTGGGACTGCACAGAAGACATGAAGATGAACTACAGTGTTTCTCATTTATATCTTTGGCAAAACATGTTTATAAATGGGAGACAACTGTTGATATCTGAAGGTCATTTGTGGTATAGTTGCTACTGTGATTATTATGTTTTAAAGGAAGGTAGACTTTTGGGGCCCAACACAATAGCAGAATGGGGCTGAACCCAATTTGACTTATGAAAGGAAATTTTGCAATGGTTCATTGGCATTTTCTATGCTCCATTTAGTGCAATTAAAACACTCTGTCTACTGACCCACAAAATTGCAACAGTCAAGAATATGTATTATGCCATTTCCTATAGATATTGTTTCCTTTTAGGAAATGCTAACAAACAAGGTTAATGAAATTTGTATAACTGAAGAGCAAAAAAATCCTTCAGTGTTCTTAGAAAATATGACAGGATTCAACAGAAAAGTGTTTTGTCATGATATATTAGAAAAATGTAAGAGGGATGCTAAAATCAAGTATTTGGCATTTTAACTTCTTAAGGGAGCATTTTAAGCAGGTCTACTCAGACTTAAGACCCATTTTATCCATGGGGCTTACTCCCAGGATTGTACCGTAAGTCATTTTTTTTGTTTGCTGATAATAGATAAAATTTATAAGAAAAGTATAGATTTGTTTTGCGATTTAAGGCGTCAGTCCTATCTATATCCTAACTTAACCTGCCTCACTGGGTTGTTGTAAGGATAAAATGGAGTGTGGGGGGGACCGTATACCCTGTCATCAGCTCCTTGGGAGGAAATTATGGGATAAAAATGTAGTAGTAGTACTAGTAGTAACAATAACGACAACAATAATAATAATTCCACCATCACCACCACTCGCTTCAGAATTCAGATATAGAGATACACACACACATACTTCCGTTTCTGCACATTTTTGTTCTCAGGTGTTGGCTTTTGCTGCCATTGTTCCCTTCTTTTTGGTTGCTGTGATGTTTCTCAAGCCATTGCGGCAAAGCAGATTTGGGAGAGATTGTACAACAGAGAAGGAAAATCTGGGTGTTGCACAAAACCACAACAGTGGGGAAACAGTGGGGAAGGGGGGGAACAGCTTCCCAATAGTATCAAAGTCAGGGCAAATAGAAGCTAACATGACTAAACTGAGGCTATTATACTTTGATCACTTTATGTGAAGACAAGACTCACTGGGAAAGGCAATAATGGTAGGAAAAGTTGAAGGCAGAAGGAAAAGAAGGAAAAGAGGAAGACCCAACATGAGATGGATTGACTTGATAAAGGAAGTCATGTTCTTCAGTTTGTGAGACCCGAGCAAGGCTGTTAATAATAGGAAGTTTTGGCAGTCATTAATTCATAGGGTTGCCATACGTCACAAGTAACTTGATGGCACACAGATGAATAGGTGAGTTATTGTTCTTTCATGAAAGTAATATTTTGAATTTTGTTAGGGCTTGCTGCTCATGTCAGTCCACATTGCATAATACACATACATTTGGGTAGAAGGGTTTTTAACCTTCATTGTTCCTCTGATTTTGTATATATAGTTATTAAAATAAGAATCAATGTAGATATTCTTTTTCATGAGATGTGCTACTAAGAACATATCAGCTACATAATCTGCTCCCAGACATCAGAGATTTGCAAATGCAGCTTGAATATGGTCCAGGCTAGTTTTCCAATGTGGAATTAAAAGCGAGCTTGCAGTTATAGATTCACTGAAGACCTAAAGCCCAAGAAGTGCTGAAGTGGTTCTACTTAATCAGGATTGTTCCTTCACCCAGGAATTTAGGCTAATAATAATGAGTGGAAATTGCTGTTGTTAATTGGGGCAGCTTTCACAAAAAGGTTTACATGTTGGGGATGTGTGCTGCAGTTAAAAAGGGGTTAACTGGCCTTGGCATTCAGATGGATTTTCAATAACCAGTTAGTTTAGTTACTTAATTCGGCTTAAAGCTTAAGTGGGGAGGGGGGCCTAGACAAATTTAAGAGTTCAGAAGACAAACCACCATGCCCTGTCTACATGATGTTTATTCCCTGAGACAGTCGCAAAGTAAACAACGCATATTAATGCATGTGTTCCAATATTTCAAAGAAGAAAACTGGCAATCTTGTGTATTTGTAAGAGCCCAGTGCTCATGCCAGTGATCCCTGCCTGAGTACCGCCCATCCCATTACACATTCTAAAGCCTCCTTTCCGCGGGAGCAGGTTGTATTTCATTACTCGGCATTCATAGCTTGCCCTCCATGAGACTAAGGCAGACTTAGTTTATGGAGCTAGTTTCACAATGGAGCTCATTTGAGGATGGTAGCCTTATTAATCTGCAGTAGAAGATCTAGATTTGAGTCCAGTAGCACCTTAAAGACCAATAATATCTGGAGGGTATAGGCTTCCGAGGGTCAAAGCTCCCTTTGTCAGAAGGGGAGCTAGTTGTACTTATTATCTATCTGTCTGGTACATTTTTATCTTGTCCTTTCTCCAAAGAGCTCAGAGCAGCATACATGGGTCTCCCTTCCACACCATACCTTCTCAACAACCCTGTGAGGTAGGTTAGGCCAAGAGTGTGTGACTGACTGAGGGTCATCCAACCAACTGCTTGGCAGGACGTGAGTCTGAACCTTGGTCTCTTAGATCCAGGGGTCATTTCCTGCAGGAGCGCATAGGAGCGGAGCTCCAGCAGTAAGGAGCTCAGGGGGCAGGCACATGCAACAAGCCCCACCAACAAGCTACCAGCAGCCCTCAGTCAGGCCATGAGGAACAAGAAGCAGCCAGGTAAGTTGCAGAGCCCCCCCTTCGGCCCGCCTTCAGGTACAAGCTCTCCCTCCTCTGTGAGGACAGATCTGCACGTCCCCCCCCCCAATAGCTAGCAATCCAAAACAGTCCAGTGGAGCCTGAGCAGTGGGTGTTGCCTTCTGACACACTTCCAGTGATGTCAGGGTGTGTGGTATATGTAAATAAGTTATACTAATGAGCTCCTGCACCTCTTTTTCTACGAAATGACTTCAGCTCAGATCTCAATACAATACTCTAACCACTAAACTACACTGGTTCTCTTTAAGATTCTCACTGGATTACTACAGCATAGCTGCAACTGAAACAACTAACTGAGTACAGATCTGTCTCCACTCAAACGTTACTTTGAGAGAACAATAGGAGGGTATATGTGTGTACTAACAGCATTTTAAAAAGTTACTGAAAAGGCAAACTAGGGCCCCGGTCACACGAGGTGGGGGGGCATGGCCAAAGCACGGCTTTTCTGAGCCGCATCAAAATAGACGTGCGGCGGCGGGATTAGACAGATCCTCCGAGTCGCCACGCAGTTGCTCCCCGGCACAATCAGATGCCGGGGTGGGGTGGGGCGGAAGCCACAGAACGAAGAGTGAGGCAGCCGGCTGCGCATGTGTGCGCATGTGCAGTTTGGCCGGGAGCCTCGAATGCTGCGGGAGATGAGTGCGCCGGCGATCCCACGGCCGCCATTGCTGCAGAGTTTCAGGTAGATAGTACTCTTTTCTAGGTTCCAAGTGGAACATGTGGGATTCACTGCCACAGGAAGTGGTGGCGGCTACAAGCATGGACGGCTTCAAAAGGGAATTAGATAAGCATATGGAGCAGTGGTCCATCAGTGGCTATTAGCCACAAGGTATAGATAGGGACTCTGGGGCAAGTGATGCTCTGTCATCTTGGTGCTTGGGGGGGTCAACAGTGGGAGGGCTTCTAATGTCCTGGCCCCACTGGTGGACCTCGTGATGGCACTGGTATTTCTGGCCACTGTGTGACACAGAGTGTTGGACTGGATGGGCCTTTGGCCTGATCCAACATTGGCATCTCTTATGTTCTTATGTTTTTATGGTGATCATTTATCCATAACCTATATGGTTGCTAAACAGGTCTGTGAAGTAACGATCAGGAGCCTCACAGATTATTTAAAACATTTATATACTGCCTTTCCACCCAAATAAGGTCTCCAAGGCAGCAAATATCAAAGCATTAAAACACTTAAGACATTGAACCCCAAGTACAAAGCATATAGGAAAGCCTTCTGAATCTTGTGAACTAAAGCCACCATTTTATGCACATTTGATTATGAAACTGGTTCCAGAAAAAGAAACCAACTGAAATCCCCCCCCCCCCCCAATCTTCCATTCATGGCTACAAAAATATCCATCTGTCTTTAATATCCTGCTTTCCCCCCATTATTGCTTTTCAAATCAGATTGAAGATGATTTTTAGAATACTGCCAGTAAATGCTTAAGGACAGTGTAAAACCAAATTGATCTTTTGAGATCTGGGTTAGATGGATCTCTGTAATGCAAATGGTTGATGGAAGTCATGATGCAATAAATCATTATTAAAGTGACAGTGCCCTCAAACCACCCCAAGGCTGGAGATTGTAGCTGGGGAAAGGCACAGGAACTGAGCCAAGGTATCATTTTAGAGGGACAGAAGCCAAGAAGTATCAGCTAGAGGGATCAAAACTGCAACTGACCAAGAAATGGAAAACTATTTCATGGCAGAATGATATACAAAGGCAATTCAGGTTGTCCTTGACTGAGTGGAAACTAATAATGCATATGTGTAGAGGGGGGAAATTAGATGAATGACCCATAAACCGTGACAAGCAAGAGGCTGAGGTGATGCAAACTACACCAAGTAGACACATTGCAGGCAGCAGCACAAATAAGGTCAGGCACTGAAAAATGATAGGTCGCAATCTAAGAAAGGAGGAGGAACAACAGAGGATCAGTAAATATTATTACTGTGTTTTATCTCTAAAATGTGATGCAGAGAAGACTTCAGAACCCAAGAATTCCTCTGTCATCAACAATAAGAGGAGCAGGAAGATAATTAAAACCTCCTGGGGCAGGGGTGTCAAACTCATTTGTTATAAGGGCTGGATCTGACATAAATGAGACCTTGTTGGGCCGAGCCATGTATGTCATAAAATGTAATGCCAGGTAGCGGAGATATAAACTTTATAAAGGACACAAACACAGTTAAAGATTTTTTACTTAAAATAAAAACATGCTTACTATATTAGCACTCTTGCAATATTTTGTTTAACAATTTCTGATAACTGATACCTCTTGCTCTGAATTATTGCATCAAAATGTCTGTGCTGTAGCAATTTTGAGTATGCTGTTCAGGTGTGTATCTGTAAGTTGCAAACCTATTTTTGATTTACTGACATTCATTACAGAAATCTCATGTTCAGTGCTCTGGGCCTAGAAAAAATCATGAAATGGCTGAGCGTTGCGAGCTTTTGTATATAAATTGCTTTGTGTGTTTGTCTACAAAACTATAGTCTTCCTCAGAGGAATACCTACAACTCCTATGAGGCACAGAGACAGCAATGTATAGTGGTCAATATCAGCCTACTGTCTGGGAAGTCTAGGTTCAAAATCCCCAGTCTACAATGGAAATGTGCTGGGAGAACTTGGTCTGGACACACAGCCTAATCCACCTTACTGGCTTGTTGTTATTCCTCATCTAAATAGTTCACATTGCTTTCCTACTGAGAAAGACTGGATCATGAGGACATGAATACAATGAAAAGGGGGAGGGAACCCAGTTGCACCCAAGAAAGCCCTGGCATAATGAGCCCAACAAAACACATACAGCATAACAAGCCCAACAAAATACACACACACTATAGCAAGGCACACAAGAGTTCATACACTGAATAAAACTTTGTTAGTCTTAAAGGTGCTTTGTATTTCTCCTGTGCAATTGAGGCCGCTGGGCAAAGCAAGGCAGGAGGGAGGGGAGGAGCCTCAGGCAATGGAAGGGAAGAAAGGCTTATGTATGGGATTAGTACTCCTGTCAGACAATTGCCCTTATAATGTCTCAAGATATTCCCTCCAACCTATGAATTTTTAATTCCCCATCTGATAACTGGGTAGCCTTTTGGTAGCATGTCACTCTTCTTATGTGGTAAATAAACTTTTATTATAATGTTGTTGTCCCACCTTACCACCTTTTGATACTCTGTTGGCTTACACCGCAAATAAGGATCTATGATTGAGGAGGGTCTGTACCGCCATAAATTCTCCCTCAAATTTGGCACCTAGGCTCAATGCAAGTTGAAACAAAAATCAAATTTATTTGAACAAACAGGCAGGGGATGGAAATTATATTTACAAGTGAGTTTTTGGTTCATTGGTAGACAGAGGTTTAAAAAATATATACAAAACTGCTTCTGTTCAACACTAGAGATATTCAGAGACTTATTTTCCCTGGTTTACTTTGTTTTGACGTTGTTAGAGATGTCTCACTGCTTTAACAGGGTTACAGATATTACTAGAGTGCCTACTTTTGTACTTGTCACTGGATGGTCACACAGACTTGAGATTTTATTAAGCTTTAACCCTATGTTTACAGACCAAGGGTTTTCCTATCTGCCCCCTCTTCCTCTGGCCAGATTGTTATTCTCTTCTCCTAATGAGCAATAACCTCTTTTGACTTGCTTGAGGGACCTCTGTGCCTCCTCAGACCTTTTCATCAAATCCCTATCTTCCAGAAGAACAGTCTCTGTAAATTGGTTAACCCACTTCCATACTTCTCCACTCAAGTAGTGTTTCTGTGTTTCACACAAGGAGATTTCTCTCCACTCCTTGACTAGGAGAAGTTCTGATACTTCTTTGCCAGACTCACTATCTCCACCCTAAGTCTGTTATTTGCAGAGGCCACAGCACACTTGCTCTGCTCCAGACAGGGCTTATCAGACCCTTTTTCTCTTCAGAGTCTCTCCCTATGAGTTTTCAGTTAACTCTCTCTCTAGCTCCACTCCAACTCCAACTGATCCACTCCATCTGATTCTCTCCCTTCTCATTTGAATTTTTAAACAGCTCATGATTCCATTCCACAGTAAGTTGCATTCACCCAATCAGAATGAGCTCCATGAGCTGCCAATCATTTTTCAGCTAGCTCACCCTTTCTCCAGCAGCATTACTGAAAAGCCTGCAACTGCTTGCTGTCTGTCACAGCTTGCCTTTGCCTCCTGTGTGATTGATGGCCAGGAAGCAAGCTCTGGCTCATTCCCTCCCTCCCCCTGGGAGGAGGAGGGGGAGGAGCCTCAGTCAGGGCAGGGAACAGAAGCTTGTATATCTATCTCTCCTGTGTGATTGAGAGAGTCTGGTAAAGCAAGCTGCGACACAGCAGCAGCAGATCTGGATAAAGCAGCAAGAGAAAGCCAGTTCCTTGTGGGCCGGATAGAAGCCCTTCACAGGCCTGATCTGGCCCACAGGCTGCATGTTTGACACCCCTGTGCTAGGGAACTTAACTTGTCATATTACTGCCAGTTGTTTGGATATTTTGAACACAACTAAATCAGCCCAAATAAAGGAATTCCAAAAAAAGGTGGTGACTTGTACATAACCTAAAGACAATGTCATCTTATTTTTCCTGTGAGCCCTTAATATGCTTACTGAGTAACTGTAAACCAGCCTTGTGATCTGAACAAGCACATTTAGTTCAAAGCATAAGGGTGAGTGCTAAAGTGCAACATTAGAGCCGACATTTCTTGTAGGAATCAAAGTGGTACTATGCAACAACTTTGTGAGGAGATGGCTTGATTTGATTTTCCTCCCCTCATTATTTGTTGTGACTGGGTAAGCAGGACACACCAACAGCCCTGTCTCAGAGACTGCATACACAGGCAACAGAAAGTCCAGTCCTTACCCATCTCATGTGGCATGCAATTTTTCCACAAGCAAGAGAAGTTGAATTAATTCAACAAGAACTGGGTAGGAGTTTGGAGGGATACTAGAACACACAACCCAGACAGAAGTACCCTTAGACTGCACTGCTCTTTGAAATTTTTCTGAAGAATATAGACTCATTCAGAAGTTCCTCTCAACAATAGCAGTCATAACTCAGTTGGTTCTGTCTCCCCCCCACTGCTCCATCTTAAGAATATAAGAGCCATGCTGAATCACACCAAAGTGTTGGAATATACAAGGTCTATAGTGCACCTACTTGAAGATCAGAAGAAAAGCCTATAGGAGACAGCTGAAGAACTGCTAGTTAGCACAGCCAGATTAGGGACTTCCCACAATTTCAAATTATGTCCTTCATGTCTCCTGATGGGCTCTTTGGAGACTTCCTGCTCCGAGCCCTGCTCCTTCATTCCTGTCTCTCATAGCACTTAGTCAATTAGTTCAGTCTCTCTCCCTCTCCTCTATTCTATTAGAGTTTATTTCTTCTTTAATAAACTGAGTTATTTTCCTTAAACAGTTGGTGCTCCATTCCTTTGCATATTTAAACTCTGCCAACACAAGGAGCCATCAAGTGCAGCATTCTGTTCATGCACGGGCCAGACAGCTGCCTCTAGGAAGTCCTCAGGCAGGATGACTGCAACAGCCTCCTCCCACCCATGCTTCCCAGCAACTGATGTAAAGAGTGTATCAGTGCCATCAGTGTATCTCCCTACCTTGCAGTTACTTCCTCTGGCCACCTAGCCTAGATACCCATCAAAGAAATCTCCTACATTTCATTGTTACTATATAAAAGAATCTGAAACTTTCAGAATTAAATCCTCAATCTTTAAACTATTGTATAAAGGAGGTCATCTCCACAGACTGAGCTGACTTTGTTACATAGCAGCTAAAGTCTTCAATATATGATCACATCCAGTTTTCAACCCACAGGATCACTGCCTCGTGGTATGTGGTAATCATGAGGTCATGAGGACTGGAAGCCAGAGAAAGAAAGAAGAGGATAGGAAGAAATTTTGAATAGCTACCCATTCTCTGAACACCGTCCATCCTGTGCACTGAATGAGGCAGGGATTCTGTGAAAAAACAGTATGTGATCATAGAATTAAACAATTTATTGTAACATATGTAAACAATGGAGTGGATTATGATAATTATTAACCACTAGTGGGGAACTGCAAGAAAATTGTGGGGAGGGTGGATCCCTTCCCCCCTTCACTTCCTTCCCTCTCCCCCTCTCTAACAATCCTTCCCCTTCTCAATCAGTCCCTTTCTGTCAAACTTCCCCATCTCTTTTTCTTCCCCTCCCCTTCTCTGTCAATCATTTTCCTCCTTTAATATCCCTCCACCATTCTCTCAATCTACTCCCTCTATTTCTCCCTCCTTTCTCCCCCCCTTATTTGTCAGCTTAGCCCCTCTCTCTCTATTGGTCCCACACCCCTCCTCTGTCAATCTTCCCCTCCCCTTCTCTCTCAACCCACCCCCTCTCTATTTCTCTCCCCCCTCTGGCTGTGGCAGCAGTGGTGCTCTGGGCCCAGAGCAGCTCCCAGACTTCAGCATCATCATGGTCAGGCCAGGAGTGACTCCTGCATGCCAATACAGCAGCTGGGCATAGAGTGGTTCCCAGAAGCTGCTGCCACCAGCTCTGAAGGAAAAATAAGTATGTTGTCTGTACATGCTCAGATAACCTTTTTTATTTGGGGGGGATTTAAATTCACAATAAAAAAAAGATTTCAGATTTTTCTGCAAACCCGGGGGGGGGGTCCCCAATTTTGTGGGAAAATCTGTTCAGTGTCAGCATGGCTCTGATCTGCAGATTTAGATCTAGATATCTGCAGATGAGGATCACACTTGAGAAATGGATATACAGATGAACAACAGTGCTGGAATGTGTTATTGTACATTACAAAGATAAATTCCTTCCTAGAGAGAGTTTACAGTCTGCAACTTATGCAGATAGCATTAATGGAGAAGCCGCCAAAGGCAAGTGAATGTTGGTAAGATGGTAGGAGGGAGTAAGGTGACTGATGAATATCAGAGGTAGCCAGAAAATGGGAAGGTTTCATTTATTTTGAATACTCAATTGGAAAGGAAAAGTATTCATGACAGAACTGAAACATTTGTGGTGTCCCATTAAGTATACAACATAAACTAAAATATCACCAAAACGGTGTCCATCTGAACACATGTGAAACATGGAGAAAAGGTGTACTTCATTCTAGAAATTGCTGCAGGAGATTTCTTCTATATTTATAAAACAGTTTGTACTAGAATGGTGATATTATACTCATGGTAGAAACAACTTTGTGGCAAACACTTTTGAAAACTCACTATATTCTTTGGATTCCCTGATCTTTTTTCACCAAGTCAGCCTTTAAACAGTAGTACTTAGGGGTTGTTTGGGCCCGGAGCGCTACTCTGGGAGCCCAGGAGCAGGGACAAATGGTGGTGGGGACAAGGCCCGCCCCCAGCTCCCCACCCCCGCCCCCGCCCCCAAGCTCCTTCTCTTTAGAGTCACGCCGCAGGAGCGGCACAATCTTTCCACTGTATTCTATGGCCCCATAGAATACAATGGAAAGATTGCACCGCCACTGAAGTGCAACTCCAGAAAGAAGGGGTTTAAAGTTTAAACCCCTTCTCTCTTTGCTTCTCTCCCCCCCCAGCCCGCCTTGGCAGGCCGGATGGAGAAGCAAAAATGGGAGGGGGGGACACAAGGCAGGCTGGGGGGGGACACAAAGAGAGAAGGGGTTTAAAGTTTAAACCCCTTCTCTCTGGTGTTGCGCCACAGCGGCAGTACGATCTCTCCATTCTATTCTATGGCCCCATAGAATAGAATGGAGAGATCATGCTGCAGGAGCGCCATGACTCTAGACTTCTCTCTTCGCTCCCCTGCCCCCAGCCCGCCTTGGCAGGCCGGCTCGAGAAGGGAAATGGAGGCGTTTGAAGATGCCCCCCGCTTCCCCTTCTGACATCACTTCCGGTGATGTCAGGGGGTGTGGCATATGCTAATGAGCCATTATACTAATAGCTTATTAGATATGCTAATGAGCTCCTGCAGCTCTTTTTCTACTAAATGACCCCTGGTAGTACTCATACTGTACATATGCCACAATAAGGTTTCTTAATCCCTCATCAAACAACATTGCATGGATGTTTAGCGTTTTGCAAGATAATTATCACTTACCCTTTGGGCTGGCTCTCAAACTCTTCTGCCCATTGCTCCTGGGCATCTTCAGTAGAAAGATCTACATCTCGTGTTGTTGCAAAATTTAACTCACTGCCTTCGGTTCCATGGAAATAAATTGCATTCCCATCTGACTGACAGCTATGCTGTAGATAAAAGCATAGGGGTACAGGAGGGGTATGGTTAAATCAGTTTTAACAGCAACTTTTTATAAATTTAGCCGTTGACTGATTAAGAAGATGCTCAGCCAAAGTGTACACTCAATGATCCTGCATCTATTATTTATTATTTATTTATTAAATTAGATTTGTTAGACCACCTCTCCCTGCAAGCAGGGCTCAGGGCAGCTTACAAAAGGGCAAGTACAATAATCATTCATTCATACTATACTTTATTTAGGTAACTTTAGGGCTGCTCCCAACATAACTCTTTCTTAGTCACATCTTTAAACAAACTTGTTTTAACAGTGTAATCCTGTGCAAAGTTACTCCAGTCTAAGCCCACTGAAACCAATGGGCTAAGACTGGAGTAACTCTTGCCCTGTAAATGACTGCCCAATACAAATGGTTCCAAAGCACACTAAATACTCTGTTAAAGTGCAATGTATCAAAAATCCCAATGCTTTTCTATGCTAAGCACATTGTCCAAACAGATTCTTCATTTAGTTAAATTCTGTTGAGGAAGACCATCTCAACAGTTCAGGACTACAGCAGCCTCATGCTGAGGTTGTATTTTTACAATGCATAAATCCCCTTAAACTGCGTAACTCTGCCTTCACTCTAAAAGGTGCACTGTCTGTCTATGATAATCCCAGAAGCAAGGTTTCTTTTCATTAGTGCTATGGCTATACGTTCTGATAAGTAACCATTGGTTTTTCTGCTTTCATGCTGTTTTTCTGCCAATGTCTCTGTTAAGTCCCGGGGGTTCCATTGTTCTGAGTGTTGTAATAATTTGAAATTCAGCAATTTCTTGTTCCTGTCTGTTTCTGAAGTTTCTTTGCAATAAAACTGCTACTTTGAGGTCTCCCACTGAGTGTCCTGGAAAGCTGAAGTGTTCTCCTACAGGTTTCTCAGTCAACAATCACTACCCTAGGATTACTGAGAAGGGAACTTCATGGTAAATGAACCAACTTTCCATTCTCCAGTGGTCCAGAGCAGGGCAGTCATGACTCATGGGATGTACAAAAGCAGTAAACCCCAGGGAGGGCCCTTTATTTATTCTGTCAGCGCCTACTGAAGGACTCTCCTCCTGAAGGAGGTGTTTGCTGAAGCCTCTCTTGTCAATACAGTAATGCTGAATATGTTTTGGATGGACTTCCAAGTGGCTGCCCATCTCACCATTTCCAGTGAAGGGAAGCCCCTACAGGCTGCTGAAATAGCAGACCTCCTTACAGTGTGAGTCATTACCCCCACCAGGGTTTTCATCCCTTTGGCTTTGTATGCCAGATCTATGCAGCCTCGGATCTACCTTCCTATGGTAGTCACAGACACCCTGACACCCATGGAAGACATCCTGAAATAAATGAAAAGTCAGATTTTCTTGAGATATATGGAAACTTGAATTCACCTTAGGGATGAAAGCAGGGTCTGTCCTCCCTCCCCTCTGGTCCTCCCTCCTGGTTGGAGGAAATCCTGCTCTCTGGAAGGGGTGGGACTGAACTGGAAAGAGGAACTCCTCCCCTTCCGGGGAGAGAACCTTGGGATGATGAGGAGGGTATTCCAGAAAGGCACCTCTAATTCTGCTTCTGCAGTGACAGATGATGAAGCCCCTAAAGACAGGTAGAGAGGGACTTCCGGTTTTTGGCGACTTGCAAGTGGGCATGCTCCATCGCAGCTCTGATGTGAGCGCCCTGCAAACATGCTGATGGGGGGGGGTCCGAGTTGGTCTTGGACCCCCCAGGCCCCCTTGAGGGGACCACAGCCTGGGGTGCGAGAGGTGCCTTTCCCAAGGCGGAAGCCAAAGGATCGAGGCACCTTTTTACCCCTAAAGGCCCAGAGCCAGCATTGCACCAAGAGGCGCACACTGGACAGAGCGCACAGGGATCCTAAGGAACGATCTTCTCTATATACACAACGAACGCAAGTACAAACGTGAGTGAAGCTTTGACCTAGCAAACAATCAATAAAACAATAGCAGCAGAGCCGCCCCAAAGCCCCAAACAAGCGGAAGGGGGAGGGGAATGCCCAATCCCGAGAAGACTGAATTTAAAGCGGGAGGCCGAAAGGGTGGCTTGAAGGAAGTGGATTACGACGGAGTTTGCAGCGGACCAGCAAGAAAGCGATAAATCACCAGGCTTACAAAGAACTTTTAAACTTCCCTCTTGTGTAAACAATGACACAGCGAGCAGAATAAATGGCGTTGAAAATGAAACTTATAACAGGAACGGCCAGCATATCATCGCCAGAACCGACCATAGACCTTCCCAAACCGATTGCTGCAGCTTTATGCCCTCTACTGGACCAGATGATCACTTTAGCGACAAGCTGTATACATTGCAAAAGGAACTTAAAATTTCAGTGAGAAAGAAATAGTGGATGTTCCTGAAACAACAACAGAAAGCGGATGGGACCTGAGAAAGTGGAGGAGAATAAATACGCAGAAGAAGAAGAGAGAGAAGGATGGGAAAGACTCTGATATCAATTCAATCAGTCTGGCAAAACCCTATGATTTTGAAGCAGAACTAGGGGTTGCTACCCCTAAAGCATTAAAACCTAATTTGGACTTTGACAGGAGAAGAGGAAAATGCAAAATAGCTTAATTTCGATAGCCTGGTGTTTATTCTTAATGCATAACTCCAAACTAATGATATTTAGCATTTATTGTCAACTAAGCATTTATTGTCAACTAAGATATACAATTACAGCCAAATAAGTTTGTGATTGCCTTTTAATTTCTTTCTCATGCTTTAGTATTCTGACAAAAGAGATGTATCAACAACTTCAAACTTTTGTAATAATGATCCTTGGTACTCTAGTTTTAGACTGTTCCCATCCCCCAACCCTGTAGTACTGTAGTTTTAGAAAAGCAATTAAAATGTTTTTTTTAAAAAAGACAGGTAGAGAGGGGAAGAGAAAACAAGAAAATAGTGGAGAAAAAATGAGTGGTTGCATACCGTAACAAGTGCAGTGCAAAGACCAGCTGTCTGCAAGCCAGACAAGGCCAGAATTGTGGGAGAAGGCCCTCCCGCTAGAAGTCTGCCATCTTCTCCCTTGAGGTGTGAGTCACCTCAACCCTCTAAAAGAATCCAAAAATCTTTCTTCTAATCCCACCAAATGTTCTAATTTCTCACAAAAGGACAGAGATTGTTTACATAGTCTATGAGATCTCTCCTCAGGTACCTAGTGGAAAATTACCAGCTAGAACCTAGAATATTCCTTCTACATTCACTGAATATATGCTGTTCCCCCAGGCTCCATATAACGTAGAGTCCAGATGTGTGAATAAGTGAAACTGCTCATAGTTTATTTCAGCTCGGGAAAACAAGACAAACCAAGCAGAACCGGAGGCCTGCTTATATTCCCATAGTGAACCACACCCAAACACACCCACACCCGTGATAGGATTGTTTACAGTGTACATGCATTTTATAGGTCACTTTAGGATCCTGACCGCCCAATTGGGTGCATTCTAGGATCTGTGCTGGCTATTGTCTTGGAGAGCAAAGCTTAAGCCGTTCACATGGCTGTGTGAGGACCCAACTGCGTGTGCGGTCTATATAAGAACACAACACATTCTGTTGTTCTTCTGCTAACTCCTCAGCCTATGAGCTGACATCCTGCCAGGTTTTGCAGACTGGAAGCTCAACCCTTTGCCTACCTGTTTTCTGAGTGTTCACAAAGTGCAAACACAACATTCAACTGAAGTTGTACAGTATTCATTCATGGATTTGTGACGAATTTGCAGGCCACAATTTGATTACGTGACACTGTCTTCAGCCCATTTTTACTCCTCTTGCTCCATCACTTAAATCATGAGAGCACTAAATTTCATGGGAAATTTGTTTTCCCCCCACTATTGGGAATGCTGTAACTGACTATTTGTGGATTTTGCCATTCACCATAATCCCAGGAATGAATCCTCTGCAAAAGGAGAGTGTCCACTGTAATCTTTTATACAAATACACAGAACAACGTTTCATTTCACCACATGCGTAACTACTAGAATGTTGAAGAATCAAGGCCTCTTCTCTCATTTGTATTTATTTTTTTAATTTACTTATTTATGCCCCACCTTTCTCCCCAATGGGAACCCAAAGTGGCTTACATTGTTCTTCTCTCCTCCATTTTATCTTCACAATAACCCATCCAGGTAGGTTAGGCTGAGAGTGTGTGACTGGCCCAAGGTCACCCAGCAAGCTTCCATGGCACAAATGGGGATTTGAACTTGAGTTCCCCAGATCCTAGTCCAACACTTTAACCACTACACCATGCTGGCAGTTTATGTATCCCTGTTATCTGGGTGTGTCCACACCTTTTCTGCACTAAGAACATTAAAGTGCACCATTCAGGCTCCACCCTGCCAAACACTTACTGATGTTCCCTCAAGTCTTAAGGTCCACATCGTGGCAGTCACCACAGAATACTCCTCTCCTCAGCATGCCACTAGCAAACCCTCCCACTTCTCCCAGACCCTGGCAGAGAGGGACAGGAATGACATTCTTACTACTTCTATCAGAAAAACTGTAGCGGTAATTGAGTAACAAAAAAAACAACCCATGCTAGGCTATGTACATGGTATCAGCAGCACATACATGATTAGTTTAACCGCGACAGTGTAGATCTTTAATCCAGCACAGGATCACTACAAGTGCTACTGTCTGCACGCCTGCTCTGCAAGCTGCAAGTTCGCCACATTTGCAGGGCAGGTGTGGGGCAGCCCCTGCTTGAAAAGAACAGGCAACACAGCGCCTGCCCTGCAAGCCAAGAATTCACTGCTTGCGGGGCAGGCACACATGGTGCCCACTCTTTTCAAGCAGGCTGTGGATGACTGTTGGGGGTGGGGCTTCCCCCCACTGGCCAGCGTCTGGAAGGAGCCCAAAAATGAAGGGATCCCCACCCCCACCTGGGGTCTGGCATCCCTGCACCACGGTTGCTGTTCAAACAGGCAAAAGGTGCTTTGCCAAGAGAGGAGGGAAGGATGAACAAAGAGGAAGTGATTTAATTAAGACCAAACAATTGTTTAAAGTAGATCTTGGAAAAAACTACAAATCTATAGGGTCACTTTGCCAGTCTACTTAAATATACAGTAGCATAGAAATGGAGATCGAAACACCAGAGGATAGTGAAATGCGGGGAATGTACACTAAGCCCCTTTGAGGCTGAAAGATTGTTTTAGATGAAAAAGGTGCATTACATCCAGGGTTTTAAATCTCATTCTCCTTCACACTGTTTTTATGTTCAAAACTGGGAGTCAATAAAATATTACTTTTTCCTACATACCCTTAGATATGTAGCCTTTCACTGCTTGGCAAGCAGAGCACAGTAGATCTAAGTGAGGCAGTTTTGCCAATCAGAGAAGCATCAACAGGAAACATTCATGTTAAATTCCTCATTCGAATAGGTTTTGAGTTTCGGCTATGGGCCACATCTTCCTGAGTTTGCTCCCAAGTTAATGACTTCAACTCTGGGCTTTCAGAGCATTTGCTGTCTCCACTACCAACATTTAATTAGACTTTCAATAAAAAACCCCCAAAGATGAACACTGATGCACCTCTCCCTAATATCTCTCAGTGGCCCAATGGACATGATTATCCTTTCAGACAGCTGTTAACTTCACAGTTTATTTTTTGGCAACTTCAGTTACACTGGAATGAGTATATCAGGCATTTAGGCAATGCCAGCTTGCAAAGGGCTGGTGGCAGATGGAAAGAAATCTGCCCAGTGTGCCTGCACCTTTACATGAGTGGACAGTCATCAATTTCTTCCATTAAGGAGTTGTCACTCAGCCCACCCAGCTGGAAGAGGGTTTTTTGTTTTTTTTAAGCAGACAGGGTAGTTGGTTGGATATAATACAAATGCAAAGTGCATTTTAAAGAGGAAGCTAAACCATTTTTTATAGGCAAAACTGAGACTGCCCTGTTCTGTCAGCAGCCAAATATTTAATGACTGTAATATTTTAAATGATTATTTTTGCTACTACGGATAATTCCTTAGAGAAAAAGGATTTTTAAAATTAAAACCTAGGCAATGCAAACAGATTAGATAGGAGAAGGAAGGGAAAGATAAATGAGAATGGAGAAAATTAATTAAAATGGCATTATTTACAGAGTCATAAACTACATACTGTGGTCTTGCTGGGTATGAGTTATGTTAGTACCTGGAATTTTTAGATTTTAAATCTGATAGCAGATTGATGGAGTGGTCTGATGTTGATAATCTATGCACAGTAACATACTTAACAGTGTAATTGCCATGATTTAGAATTAAGTGGTTACAAGGATTTAAGTGTGAGGAGATTTTTGGTGAAGTTCTCTTCATAACCAGACAAAACACCTATCTAGAATTACTGTTGACTAAACTACAACTTAAATTACATTTAATGTGCTAGATTTAAATAATACAACTCTGGATATAAAGCTGAAAAACTGACCAAAAATGTACGTTATTTATTGTGCATTCAAAACCACCCATTCAAAACAAAAACCAAACAAAAAACCCATGGTTACACTGAGGCAACTGGGGACACTTTCTGTATGATGAATACTCTATGCAGATGCCATAACATGTACAAGTAAATAGGTACATTTTATGGAAATTTTGAACCATTGAGAGGAAAAACTCACACACACCCCTGGAAAAAAATGCACGTTCGGTAGAAATCAAAATATATGCAATACTTTCTTTCTATCAAAGCTGTACTTATTTTACTGTGTTAAGAACACAAAATGCATGTCATAACTATGTTGGCACACTGAATTGCACCATTTAGCATAATTATGACACAAAGATATAAATGCCTTCATTTTCTTCAGACAAAATTGCAAATATATACCTGATCAATACACCCTAGTCTACCTAAGCATATATATCTTAGTTTTTGTTATCTTGAAATGAGGGGGGGGGGGAAAGAAATGATGGATTTTGTAGAAAACAAAATAAATATTATTTGGTCTTAGAAACAGTTTTTATTAAGTCTCACTATTAAAATTAATCAGCAGATTTGGATATTGAGTTAAGCTTAAAAATCTCTTCAGTGCACATATTGTCATACTGATTGTGGACAAATTTAGTCACATTTAAAGAATAAACAGAAACTTGAAAATATGTTGCATATGACCAGTGTTCCCTCTAAGCTGAGTTAGTGTGAGGTAGCTCACAGGTTTTTACCCTCTGGCTCACACATTTTTGTCTTAGCTCAGGAAGGATGGCTCCAGTCCAGAGCAAACTAATTTATACAGTAGCCAAATCACCTGCCTGCTCACAACTTTAATGCTGGTAGCTCATAAAGTAGAATTTTTGCTCACAGGACTCCACAGCTTAGAGGGAGCATTGCATATGACTACAAAATACACAGGCACTATCATTATCCAATTATGTACATTGACTTGTACAGCCTTTTAAAAGTATTTAGTAAAGTGTAAAATTCCAACAGGGAGAATAGTTCAAAGGATCCTTTTTTCACCATTCTCTAAAGATTTCAGTTGGACAAACGGAACATTCCTTGAGGGGAAAAAATCTGTCTTCTTTCAATGCATTTTTCCATTTTGTGCCCCTGACTTTGCATCTCTATGTAGAATGGCTTGTTACTTGACTTCCTTACATTAATGGAAAATGTCCATCTAGAGCTCCCTGGTGGTAGAACAGGGACTTTTGCAGAAGGCAAAGAACTTTACATGTTATGAAACCTGATGTATCAGTTATAATGTGGCAGCTCCATTGCCATAAGGATATATAAACCAGCCTTGAGAAAAAAGCCATGAAATCTGAGATTAGAAATCTTCTGCAGTTTCGGTATTATTTACACAAACCTTTCCATATATGTATGAATGTCAACAGATGTGACCTCAGATCCCTCTGATACTGACCTCTCTGAAAACAACCTTCTCTTACAGTATTGGAATGCATCAGATGCAGAAGAACAATTCCCCAGACATCTCTATCAGGCCCACAGAGTTATCAGATTTTGATCTTGGAAAGAGCCCTGCAGACCTTTTGGGTGAGACATTCTAATGAATCTACTCTGCATCCAAAACTGTTCCCAGTTCTAAAGATCTGCCATTCATTAGGCCTTGAGGATATGCGGTCTCGGGGTACAACATTAGATTCCTATACTCTTTGGCCTTCAGACAGTTTTCTGCTGTCCCTGTGAATTACTACAAGATCTGAAGCATCCTGCTCCCCTGTGGTTTAGTTCCTACTTCTGGATGATGTATTCCGATGCTGTACTGGGACAAATGAGAACATCTGTCAATGCCAACTGAGGAACAATAATCTTACTAACTGCAAACTCACAAACAAGATCCATATCCACAAAGGATTATGAAAACATGCAAATGTTGGACCAGGAAAGGAGGGCAAAATACATATCAATCTAGAGAACAAGATCTTGATATGTGAATTTTCACACGAAGCACAAATGGACAAAAAACCCATTTGACTTCCTTCTGTCATCCCAGTCTCCTTCACAGACAGGGAGCAGCACTGCCCAAGCATATTGATCCAAACAGCAGTTTCATACGTCTATCAGTACATGGATGATATCCAGATTTTCTTCCTGCTGTATAAACAGCCCAAGATGGCCCTCTTGGCCTTAACAAAGTGTCTGGATGCTGTGGGTGAGGCAGACCTGGTGGAAGATGAATCCAACTAAGACTGAAGTCTAGTGGGTGGGAAGGGCCAGGCTCGTGTGTGTGCGGGGAGGTTTGCAACTTCCTACTCTGGATGGTATCCAACATATTCCAGCAGACTCCATGAAGAGTTTGGGGGTCTGGCTGAATGCCTTGCTTACCTTGGACAAACATGTGTCCTTGGTGGCAAAACAGGATTTTTTCCCTATCTCCACCAAGCCCCTCAGTTTTCCCTCTACTTGTTTGAGTCAGACCTGGCCACAGTGATTCATACCACAGTCACCTCCAGACTAGATTACTGTGATTTGTTCTACACAGGGCTGCCCTTGAAGGCACTTTGGAATCTTCAGGTTGTTTAGAATGCAGCTGCCAGGTTGATGACCAATTCACAGCGGCTTACACACATCCAGCCCATTCTGTGGCAGCCGCCTTGGCTTCCAATTGGTTTCCAAGTCAAATTCAAGGTGCTGGTGTTAACCTTTAATGCCCTAAACGGTCTAGGACCATTGTACCTGAAGGTCTGCTTCCCCCGTTATGATCCCCCATGGTGTCTTCGTTCAGCTACATGAGGCCGTTTGGCCTGGCCCTCAATTTACCTGTCTGAATGCAACAAGGGCGAGGGCCTTTTCCACTGTGGCCCCGACCTGGTGGAATGCTCTGTCTGAGGAGAATTGTCTGCATTCTGCAGGGGATGTAAGACAGAGTTATTCCACCGGGCATTCCAGTAATGTAATTCTGCTGGACTTTCCTAACACTACTCACACCGCAGCAGATTTTTGTGCCAAAAGCTGTGTGATATATTAATTGGATTTTAATTTAATTTAATTGGATTTTAGTAGAACTATAGTTTTATTATTGTTACTGTATTATCATGTCATGAACCACGCTGAGTCGCATTCTGGGGGGAGGGGAGGGATAAAAAATCTAATAAAAATAAATAAATAAGCTGCTAAACAAGAGCAATTCAGCTGAATGAGCTAAGCTCTAATTTGTTATACATTTATACACTACTAAGGGGTCACCATCCAGGCCCAGTGCCAATAGCTTGGGCCAGCCCTCCAGGGCCAAGCTCCCACTCCCCACACCATCCTTGTCTTGCAAAAAATCCTGCTCTCCCTTCCTGGTCACTAGATTGTTCCAGGGGGTCATCGCAGAGGTGCTCAAGGTGTCACAATCTCAGCTAGCAACTGCCTACGCAGCTTTCTGGATGCCATGCTGGCACACCTCCAGGAGCATGTGTGCTCCCCCACTGAGGAGGAAAACCTTGCATTCGACAGGTCAGAGTCTGCATCATTTGGAGGCTTCCCCAATGTGGTGGGGGCCATTGACTGCACCCATATAGCCCTCATCACCCCCAGGGGGAGCTGCAGATATACCGTAATCGCCACCACTTCTACAGCCCGTGACCACCAGGGCATCTTTATAGACCTTGTGGCCAAGTTCTCAGACAGCATCCATCTTTGCTGCCTCTGGCCTCAATTGTCTCTTGGCTGCATGGCCAGAGGGCACAGGATGGCTCCTTGGTTAGTATGGTGGGCATGGCTGGAAAGGCATACAGCAGAAGACACCATCCCTGACGCCTTATGTGCCATTCCCTTCAGGTGACCGAGGGTATCCCCTGTTGCCATATTTGCTGATGCCCTGTCCCACAGATGCCCTGCTGGACTGTGCAGCCTACAACCAAGCCCTCTGACAAATTGTATTTTATTGGTGTTTTAATTGTGTTAATTTTTGTATATTGTATTTTTTTTATCAAATCTGATGTAACCTGTCCTGAGCCTGCTATGCAGGAAGGGCAGGATATAAGTCGAATAAAATAAATAAATAAATAAGCATGGTCATCAAGCAAGCATTCAGCCAGTTGATGATGTGATTCTGATGCCTCCACCACACAGGGGGCCACAGAGCTCTGCAGCCCGTGGCAGTGGTGAAGCTGTTCACTTTGCACCATGCTCCACAACACTGCTATGCGGCAGCATCTCCCATCTCCTCTTGGTGGGGCTGATGTGGAGGGTCTGTGGGCCGTGCTGTCACTGGGGGGCTTCTGTGAGGTAGGACCTTAGGGGCCATCTCGAGTGGGAGAATGTGCGGGCAGGCATCTGGTGGCAGAGGCATCCTGATGGCCACGCCAGGAGTGGGGGGGGGGGCTTTCCTCAGAATGACAGACCTCCTGATGGCCTGTCCATGATGCCCAAACCCCACCATGGTGCATGGGGATGCCACTGGCCCTGTATGAGCCCCCCCCCAAATGAGGGTTGGACCCCCTCCAGCACTATAGTTCAGGTGTCATTGAAACTGAAGGTGGTGTGCTTGCCAGTACGGATAGAACACAGCGCCACCCTTGGGCGCACCTAGCAGTTACAGAGCTTGCGCAAGTCTGTGGATGCATACCTGTGGCCCAGCTACTAAAGCAATGGTGGCCTCTGGCATCCAGAGAAATCAGGGAAGTTGCTGCCTTGGGAGCTGTCTGCACCAGGGACCTGCAGGGACCCATGGCTGTGGCCAGCAGCTGGCCCAGCCCTGTCAGGCATTGTTTTTCACATTGCTTAGGATCCCCCGAAAAGGCAAAGGGACGACTGACTACAGAACTAGGAATTTCCACCAGGTGAGACAGTTAAGCCATGGGGGGGGGGGCGTGCTGGGAGTCCCCACTGTCCTACAGCCAGCTGGCCCAGCCACTGCCTTCAAGCCCCTGCTGATTCCCTGCACTGCCTTAGGCAACACAGGGGGAAGATGATGAATGGTAGGACCCTACCACCACTCTGCAGCTGATTGCCTTCCCCCTATGCTGCTTATGTGATTCTGGAGCCCCATCCTAGAGTTTTGCCTAGGTCCCCAGAATCGCTAAGACTGCCCCGGAAACAGGGCAAGGCTGTTCCGCCCCTAACATTTCTTTATACGCAAGAAAGTGTGTATACACAGACTTGCTTAAGAACAATCAGCTGTAAGATAACTGATAATATTGCTGCACGTGGCTCAGTAAAGTATAAATAAATATTACACAATCCTTGAAAAACTGTTTAAAGCTGAATGGCTGCGCCATCTTAATTAACACCCTCCCTCCATTTAGACTGCAGAGGAGGATGGCTACAAAAACCGAAGCAGTAAAAATGTATATTAATTTCAAAAATCTAGTACTATTTTTGTTTCAAAACTGAGATGCTTGATAAATTTTCTGCATTATGATCTTTGACATGGTAACTCCTATATATTAAGTGTCAAGATATTTGCATTGTAATAGGAAAAAAGTATCTGACAACATGAAATAATTAGTGGGAGATGCACCTTCCTTTTCTTACATCTCATTCCAGTGAGTGGGTGTGACTCGGCAGGCTCTGCAAAAAAACAAATACTACACGTATTTAATGTTTACAAATTAGAAATTAAAATTCAGCCAACCTTAACTGTGGCTCCAGGGAAGAACAGCCAGTTGCCAGTGTCCACAGGATCAAGATTATCTTCTAAAACAATTTGTTTGTGAGCTGCATTTATTATCAGAATATTGTCTAATGCCCAGCAGGCTTCATACACATCACCAGCATGTACGTATTCCTGTTTCCACTGGAACTGAATATTTTCTCCTTTGGCTTCCTCGGGAAGGTAGAGAATGTGGATAATTGTGCTGACATTGGAAGGAGCTCTGTAAGATAATGAGATATGGAATAAATAAATTAATAATAAACATTTCCCTTTTTAAAATCATGTTTTCAAATCAAACAACTCAATCACTGTTGCATCTCTGTAAAAGGGAAAGAATAAAGGAGATGTTTCCAAATAATACTGTGCATGGAAAGCTGATTACTTTATATTTAGATCACTGATTCAGTGTGAAGATGGAACACAGTTCTGGACACAGTAATCCTGGTCAACCCTCCTGGAAACTGAGTAGCACAATAACCCTTCTGTACCCATCAACACAAATCAGTGGAACACTCTTGTGCATGTCCCATTAAAGCAAATGGGAGCTGTGCAAGAGCACTGCCACTCCATCATTAGGAAAATATGTCCCATTCATTTCACTGGGATATATCCAGGCAACTTTCTTGCTGGCTTGTGCTCATGGAAGATCCCAGACCTGCAGAAGTGAAACAAAAGAAAAACTGCAAATCTTTTTAGAATTTCTGTTTTTCTTGCTATAAACCTGAAATGCACAAACAACTACACAAGAATAAAACATCTGCTTCCCAGGACTATCCAATTCAGCAATAGGACTCATCACAATAAAAACAAGCCTACCGTAAGTGTTCATGCTGCTGAAGCAAAAACTATTTTGTTTAGAAAATACTATGTAATTTTCAAAAATGTTTCAAATAGGATAGGATAGGCAATATGATAGGCAATATGAAAAGCAGTGTTGTACTTACCTGTAACTTGTTCATTGAGTTGTCTCTGTGCAGACACACAATGGGCCTGCACATGTGCAGGCCAGTTGCCAGGAAGTTTTCCTAGCTTATTTTTTTAGCGTAGTAACAGTCGAGGGGGAGCCCATTCCATCCAGAGTGCTTCTGAGGTCGTTTTCTCACTCAAACGGTCACATGCTCTGAGGGAGGCACTCCTCCTTTCCCTCAGTTCTCCTGAGCTGCCGTGATGAGTCCCAGCTGATAGTACCAAAAGAGCTGGAGCAGGAGGGGCAGGAGGGAGGGATGCGTACTTGCACAAAGACAATTCAATGCACAACAGGTAAGTGCAACACTGTTTTCATCATTGTTGTTCTGTACAGTCCCACATTGGGATACTAGCAAGCTAACTTACCAGGAGATGGGCGAGTAACTCATTGAAAAAGCAAGTGCAAGGCTGCTATCCTCACTGAAGTCTCCCTCCTTGTATTGACATCCACAGAGTAGTGCTTGATGAACATACTGGCAGATGACCAAGTTGCAGCCTTAAAAATATCAGCCAATGGTATGCCTCCTAGGAAAGCAGCAGAAGCAGCTTGTGCCTTGGTGGAGTGAGTCTTAACCTGAAGAGAACATGGTAGCCCTGTGTGGTCACAGGACATTCGGATTGCTGAGACAATCCATCAGGATATGGTCTGTGATGGGGCTGCCCTTCCCTTAGAGGGGCTGGCAAAACAAATGAACAGCTGCAGGCCTTTTCTGAACTGACTTGTTCTTTTCAGATATAATAACAACACACGTTTTACATCTAATGGGTGTGAGTTTCTTTCAGCTCTAGAGGACGGGTGAGAGAAGAATGCAGGGAGTGAAATAGGGGAAATACAAACCTGCCCTAGTGATTGATTTCTTCCAATTAACCATAAGACCTAGCCCTTGACAACCCTGTGTTGCCAATGACAGATGTCTTTGTAGGTCCTCCTCTGAAGAAGGAGTGAACAACCAATCATCCAGACATGCGAATACTGAACACCCTTGAGATTTTAAGTGGGCTACCACAACTGCCACACATTTCATGAATACATGAGGGGCAATAGCTAAACAGAAAGGCAGCATGATATATTGGTAAGGTATGCCTTGGTACTTAAAATGTATGTACCTCCTGTAACCTGTGTGAATCGGAATATGAAAGTATGTGTCTTGTCAATCCAAGACAGCAAATCAATAATTTGGACTAAGAAACTGAGTACAGAGAGTAAGGAAAACCATGTGGAACCACTAAAATCCAAAATTAACCCACCATTTTTTAAATTAACTGGAAAGAACCTTGAATAATAACCATAAGGGAAATCATCAGAGGGTAGACTCTGGACTTCCCATTTTTCTAATGAAACCTGTAACTCCGAACCCAACTCTCAAAAAGCACTGTCAATGGCAGGAGCTGTTGGTTGCAATGGGAGTAAATGTAGGAATTCAAGGTGATAGCCTCTTTCAACTATTGACAGTAACCATGTACCTGAGGTGATCAGGTGCCACTGAGGCAGAAACGTGGACAGTCTGTCCTAAAAACAAGGAACAGAGGAACATGGGACAGGCGCTAGTCAGAAAGGAGGCTTTGGGGCCTGTGTGGACTCCTTAGATTAGTGCTGTTGTTGAGGACCAGTCTTGAATTTTGTTCCTGATCTGCACCTTGTATACTGAAAAGCTTGGGGAAAAGATCTCTGCTGCTGTGATTATTGGTGAAAAGGATGCTGATAGTCCTGATAAGATGTCTGATATTTGGAATGATATCTGGTTTTGAAGGCTGAAGTGAAGCCTTGGGTGATGCCAAAAGACCAGGCTGATTTTTCTTGATCTGTGGCAGAAACTCATTGGTCTTAACAGAGAATAATGATGTTCCCTCAAAGGGTCTTGTGTCAGGAGGCAGGGTAGTTGAGCAGAACCAGGCATGTCTCCTTAACATCACCGATGAAGCTATAGCATGAACTGATGCACCAGCAGAGTTTACTTCTTGTTTCAACAACCTCAGGGCTTCAGTCTGGATCACCTTAGCTAGAGACTTTTTCTCCTCAGGCAGCTGTTCTAGGTAAGGTGAGAGTTTCCCCCCAAAAAGAGCTCCCATAATTGCCTGGTAATTGGCTATTCGGGGGTTGAATGAAGAGAGGTCTTATGACTCAGGGTGTCTAACTTTCTGCCCTCCCTGTTGGCTGGTGTGGAGTGGAAGCCAACTCTCTGTTTTGCTTGCATTTCCTCAGCCATAAGGGAGGAAGAATAAGAATAATAATGGATAGGAATGGGCACCCTTCCTATTGAACGCTATACATATTTTCAACATGCGAGAGGTGGCAGGAATGGATGAAGATTTTTCCCAAATGGACTCAGTCATGTCCAAAATACCTTCTAAGAGAAGAAAAGCAATTGTCCCAGGGATATCAGAAAGAAGATAGCCTAGGATACTGTCCTTAGGCCTTGTGCCAGTTGAAGCAATTTGAATGACCAAGGACTGGGCCATTCTGACCATCTGTTCTGAGGAAAGTCAGAGGTCTTCACTTGGGGAGAGAGGATCATGGTCTCTGATGGTGTCATCTGAAGATGAGTTGGATGATAGACCCAAGTTGGCTACTGAACAACACTCTTCTTCCTCCTCAGAACCAGAGATAGATGTAGGAAGTCGGGCAGAAGGTGTCCACTAAGTTGGTACTAGAGGTAGCTCTTGAATTTTGGAGATGGATTGTCTTTGTTCTGAACAGGACTGAGACAGTTCCTCCCACTCTTGTGGGAATGGAGGATAAAAGAATGGATAGTGCTGCCAAGGGCCCAAGGGAAAGGTGTGCAGCCAAGTTGGAGGTGGTGCTGGACCCAACAGAACCAAAGGTGGGTTTTCAGAGAAATCAACTGGTTCCCCAATCACTTTGCCTTTGGAGAGTGATGGAGCCAGAGAACATAAACCTGGTGAAGCTGTATGAGGTAAGGGTAGATCAGTTGTGTCACCAGAAGACGGAACTCTTCCGCCAGGCCTTTGAGTAGGAGCCGCCCCCCCATTATACCACCACCATCAAGGCATCTTAAAGGATGCATCAACGAGGCCCGAGGAAGAACCTGGAAACGAGAGAAGACCTGATTCTGTTGCCATTGGACACGTACATCATGGGAGCACCATCTGGAGTTGTGGAATTACCATCTTGGTTTTAGGATATTAGTAATGGAGGGAGTACTGTGGTTTTAATGTTGGATGTTTTACTATGTTTTTATATGTCTTATTTATGGCATAGCTAATGACCTGCCCTTGTTAGCCACCCTGAGCCCACTGGGGAGGGCGGGATATAAATGTGAAAAATAAATAAATAAATAAGGTATTGGTTCCACAGGTATTGTTGGTTATGTCGAAACCAAACTGTGTTGTTCTTTATGTTTTGTCTTAGTCTTACGTTTTTTAGGCAGTGGTTCTGATGAGGATCTCACAGGGCCTGTTATCTGGGGACCTCAATTTTCTTTGATGGAAGATTACTGAGGCTGGGTGAGAAGGATGGTCCCCATGTAGAGCAGATTTCAACATCGACGGAGGGGCATGTTCTACCAAGGCAGTTGGTTTAGCTGTGAGGTTATCAGAACCTTACGAAGCCCTCTCCCATAAAGTGGCCTTGAGGTGTGAAGTGTGATCAGTCCAGGCCTTGGAAATGAACAGCTGGCAGATCTTGCAGGCTGCCATGTTACGGCCATGTTACGGCCTTTCCCCAGACTTAAAAGGCATAAGGAGTGTGTGTCTGTGTGGGTCATTTTGGTATCACAAGAAGAACATTTCTTCAAAAGGGCCTTCTGTGACACTATTGCCAGAGAAGGGAAAAGATTCAAAGATCTATACTGGAGAAGGAGCAAAGCTAGAACAGTCTTCACAAAGTGGCAGCAAAGGGTGAACTGAGGGAAAGGGGGAGCACCTCCACCAGAGCATGTGACCGACCGTATAACCAGGAAACAGCCTAAAAAACACTCTGGATGGGAGGGGCTCCCCTTGCTTTGTTACAAGGCTAAAAAAATAACATAGGAAATCTTCCTGGTGGCTGGCCTGTGTGTGCACAGTCCCAGTGTGGGACTGAACAGAACAATGGCAATGAACCATAAGCTTTTTGTTTAACTATTTATTTTTTTACTTCATTTACACCCTGCCTTTCCCCACAGTGGGGTCCCATAGCAACTTACATTCTTCTCCTCTCCTTCATTTTATCCTCACAACAACACTGTGAGGCAGGTTAGATTGAGAGTGTATGACTGGCCCAAGGTCGAGCTGCAACCTTCCATGTCAGAGCTGGCACATGAACCTGGGTCTCCCAGATTCTAGTCTGACATTCTCACCACTATTTCCTTCCTATCTGAAGTAACATGACTGTTCCTGCCAAGATTTAAAGGGCGCTAAAACGTACACCAACAATACTTGGGTTCATTCATGAAAAGACGATGGCAAACCTATAAACCTCCTTTGATGGTGCTCATGGACTGGTAAACATGGCAGTAGCCATTTAGACCATTCTCCTATAACCCCTGGTTTTAACATGCAATAACTTGATTTCCATAAGGGGTTGATTTAAACTAATGAAATGTGCAACAGATCGAATGTTCACTATAAAAAGAATGTTATCTATGAGAATCTGATGGAACCAGACAGAAGAAAACCCTTTGCTATTCCTGGGCAGTACTTCCCAGTGCCTTGAATAAGTTTATGTTTTAAGCTGCCAGGGAAAGATTTCATAGTTAAGAAGTTGAACTTCATCACCAAGGACAGCAGTCTGTCTGGCTCCCCATCCCAGTCCTGAGATATATTTGCAGAAGTGCCACTACTCCACTTATGAGTATGGGATACACTAAGGCATGAGTGGCACTATTACAGTAAAAGGGCAAAGGCATACCTTAGCAGAGCTCAAGTCAAATTTGGAAAGTTTTGCACAGAAATCAAGCAGACATAGATGTGAATTATGTACATATGCAAAATTGTTTGCAGGCTCAGGACTGCTAATTTGCAAACAGAAGTCCTTGCCCCAAAGGCTTCTGCACTCACTTCAACAGAAGGAAGAGCTCTGTGTATGAAATGTGCTGTACAAATGAAGCTGTCTTTTCCATTGATGGAAGTGAACAGCCCACATGGCTCTAAATCACTGCAGAATTCTGGAATACACTTCTAGAAGAAGCAGAAAAAAATCACAAAAGAATGGAAATACTGATTTTGCCTCTCTTGCAATGTGTTCACTTACATTCTGATTTCCTACCTTGTACTTGAATGCACAAAATTACCTGGACTGCTCCCTAAAGCACATGGTAACACATGAACAGAAACATGAAAAGAAATCTGATACTGCAATGCTAAACAGAATCACACCTTTCTAAGTCAATTGGCATCAACAGGTTCAGAAGTGTGTAACTCTGCTTAGGATCTTACTGCAAATGTCTTTGAAAATCTTTTTTTTAAATTGTGATTTACACATTTTAAGCAATGCTGTAAGAAATGTTTTAAAAACCATGTTTAACAAACCTGATTTTCTCCAGCTGAATCCAATCAGCAGAATTATTCTTCGCATAGGACACAATGATGTTGGGATCTGAGTAACTAAAGCGACATGAACCAGACCCTGAGAAGAGCAATAAAGCACAGTGTCAAGCCATAAATCCTCTTTCAGAGACATTCACTTTTGACTGAGTCCTTGCCACCATTATCGTTTCTCCATATTTTAGAATTCTTTGATTGATGATGAAATTTGCCATGATCTGTTGCTGAAGGAAAATGCATAATACTGCATGTTCTCAGAGTCAGAAATAATGTGGAAATGATAAATCACAACAGGGCAGCAAAATCTGTGGTAGATTTCCCAAGGGGAGCTGTAATAAATTACTGAATACCCACACACACACTCAAAAAGCATGCAGGAGTAACGTCAGAGCAAAAACTAAAACACCATGCACCACACTTTCCAAGGTAAACATTCAGCAGCTACTGCACAGAAAGCCATTTTTGAAGTACGTATGAAGACCCTTATGGAAGAGTAAAAATAGGCTTAAGTGCATTTATTGTTGTGTTGGACTGCTCATTTCTGGGGGGAAAGATAGTTATTTGGGAGGCTACACATATGATATGGACTCTGGAGAATCATCTACAATCTGGGTGAAAGCAAACTGTTAATATTTTCATTGGTAATGATAAAGATACAGAACGGCCACAGAGGATAAACCTTTATGCAGATTACATTGCTGATTCAGGGCACACAGTTTTTTCCTGCCAATATGCAATTACTGCTGATGAGTTTGTACAACCAGATATCTACCTCTGCATGTGGTCATTCTCAGATGCATACAAAAAGCTATCTTTGGAGACCCAGGGAAACACATCTTTCATTGTGCCTTCATTACTGCTGGTGTGATGATAAACTGGGCAGTGCGATTGTATGATGTGAAGAGTGGGTAATTAATGACAAGGTATTTGTGGGATACAACTGGCAGGCATTAGCAGTCATCTTATTGCATGTGGAGAATTTGTGGATGTGGCTCTGTGGAATGCAGATAATCAGACAACATGATAGGTACCCTAGTAGAAAAATAAGTCATATATATCTCAGTGAAGCTACTGATTCGTGTGCCAGACAGCAAGACTGGCTATAGAACGGCACTCAGAAGAGGTGTGTGCCTTCCTAACCCTTTTCCCTGGAAGACCAAGCTAAGGATTGAATCCAGGACTTTTCTATGCTAAGCCTAATCCTTTTTATTGAGCTACCACTCCATATAATGCACCATCAGTTCTGATTTACATATGGGGCTGGGGAGGCATGACCATCAAGTCTCTTGACCCTAGCTCTTTTCATATGTAGCCATGTGGTTAAAATATTGTTCTGTGCAGTGGAAGCGATGGATTCTATCCATCTACATATCCTTTCTCAATCTACAATTCTTGTTGCTTGCAAGATGCCCCCGAAGTGTGACAGTGATGTATCTTTTGAACCCATGCCTCTTATTTCATAACATACAGGGTTTTAAAATAAAGTAATGGGCCTTGCTGCTATAGTTTTCACTTCTCCTCCCTATAAAACTGGACAGTAACATACATGAGTTCTATATGATATTATGGAAACTGTCTGCATAGAAGCATTGTTCCCATGACAGAACCTCTCTTCAGAAAACTATGGGATACTCTATGTGGGTTTCTGTTAGGTTTTTGCAAGTGTCACATTTCAGTCATGAAAGAGTTAAATTGTTGTCGAAGGCTTTCATAGCCAGAGTTCATTAGTTGTTGTAGATTTTCCGGGCTGTGTGGCTGTGGTCTTGGCATTGTAGGACCTGATGTTTCGCCAACAGCTGTGACTGGCATCCTCAGAGGTATAACACAAAAAGATGGAGTACTCTCTGTGTCAAGGTGAAAAGAAAAACAATAGGAAGGTAATTTATATCTACTCAGGAAGGTGGGGTAGGGCTGAGTCATTATATTATAGGAGTTCCCCAGGCTGTGACATGCTAATGGAAGAGCTTTCATGAGGAGGTTCTTTTGCATATGGATTGGCTATTGAAATTCCAATTTTATCTGTACTGCTATTGTAAGATGTAGAGCATTTTGTGGAGTTAGGACTAGGAAACATCAGTTAGGATGTTTATTATTTTCTTCCATGTAACCCTTCCTAATTTTATTATTTAGTAAACTTTTATTAGAAGCTAATCACAAATGTTTCTGTGCCTGCTTTATTTTTCCACTGCACAACATTATTCTGCTAAGCATATCCAGCAGTTTCCTAACCATAGCATCATGGGGTCTCATGAAGGGAGAACGACTATGGCCCTCTTCTGGTTGTGTACTGTGTCCAGAGGTTGTGTGTACACAGACTTGGGTAACATCATAGAGCCCTTATGCTAACTCGTACCTTCAATGCATGGCTAGTGGGTATCCTGCCAATAAGCAATGCTGGGGTTGCTGGGTGGCAGTTGACTTGAAACAAATTGAAAACAAATCAGCCAGTATCATAATGCCCCTGTATACATCAATGGTGTGACCTCATATGGAGTACTGTGTACAGTTCTGGTCACCACACCTCAAAAAGGTTATTACAGCATTGGAAAATGTGCAGAAAAGGGCAACTAGAATGATAAAAGGGTTGGAACACTTTCCCTCTAAAGAAAGGTTAAAGCGCTTGGGGCTCTTTAGCTTGGAGAAACGATGACTGAGGGGTGACATGATCTAGGTTTATAAGGTTATGCATGGGATAGAGCAGGTTGAGAAAGAAGTACTTTTCTCCCTTTCTCACAATACAAAAACTCATGGGCACTCAATGAAATTGCTGAGCAGTTGGGTTAGAACAGATCAAAGGAAGTACTTCTTCACCCAACGAGTGATTAACACATGGAATTCACTGCCACAGGAGGTGGTGGTGGCTACAAGCATGGACGGCTTCAAGAGGGAATTGGATAAGCATATGGAGCAGAGATCCATCAGTGGCTATTAGCCACAAGGTATAGATAGGAACTCTCAGTCTGGGGCAAGGGATGCTCTGTATTCTTGGTGCTGGGGGGGCAGCAGTGGGAGGGCTTCTAGTGTTCTGGCCCCACTGCTGGACCTCCTGATGGCACCTGGTATTTTTGGCCACTGTGTGACAGAGTGTGAGACTGGATGGACTGATCCAACATTGGCTTCTCTTATGTTCTTATGACTTTCCAGTTACGCTGGGTACAATCAGATTATATCCTTGTAAAGATCCTGATGGACCAACTGAGTCACCAGCCACATATTGCACCTGGCCTGATGTTTACTCCCCTCCCACTTTGCATCCCCAGACAGGCAGAAAAAAATGGCTTTTATCCACTCCCCATGGCCCGTGTGCAGTGTTCAACATAAAAAGACACTTGTCATGCAAGCCTGCATTAGTGGGAATGGCTGCAATTTGTAAAAGTGAGCAAGTGCATTCCCATTCCAGCCCAATGGCAAGCCCCCCCCATCACATCTGTAGACCTAAAGGCAGTAGAGCAAGGCAGGCGCTATCACTACTGTAAATCAAAACAGACAAGATTGGGACAGGAAAAGGAACAAATTGGCACTTCACATTTTCTTTTCAAGAAGTCTTGAAAAAGGGAAGTGATCCTGATGTATGCTCTATTGTTTCAAGATGTAGTTCTTCCATAAAAAAAGGTGGAATGGGTTTCTTTATGGAAAGACAGAGTTGTTCCTTGTGTGTGTGTGTGTGTGTTTGTGTGTAAAGTGCCGTCAAGTTGCAGCCAACTTATGGTGACCCCAGCAAAGGGCTTTCAAAAAGAAGTGAGAAGCAGGGGTGGTTTGCCATTGCCTTCCTCTGCACAATCTTCCTTGATGGTCTCCGTTCCAAGTACCAACCCTGCTTAGCTTCCAAGATCTGATGAGACTGGGCTATACCATGCTGTCTTCCCACAAGGGTTATACTTTTGTAATGCATGCTATATCAGCTCTCTCCATGTGCCTTTTCTGAAAGTCACAGTTAGGATCAGAGGTATTCAGGTATGCAGCTGTGAAACAGTAGTATAAGTACAGAAGTGAAAAATATCCCACTTAATTTCTTCATTAATTTGTAGACCTAGAATATATATCTCAAGAGAGAAACCAGAATCTGTGATAACACTTTTTAAAAATTCCTCCCCCGTACTTTACCTTGTTTTTTAAATTTTTTTGTTAAAGGTGACAAAAATAAACTTTTAAACTTGTACAATATGTTCTGCCTTCTTTGTATGAATATGGTGGCAACAGGGCTCTGAGTAATTAATACTACACAAACAAAGGTACAGTTGTTGTGTTCCCAATTATGCTTTTGAAAATGAATCAACTAACAACTGTCACTAGTTTATTTTTACTGACCCGACTGCTTTTCTTTTTACAGTATTAAAAACAAATGAAATAAGAAAAACATGTATGTTCCATTTTTATCCACCTGCTGAGGCAGTTGCTTTCACTGAATGACATCTGTTGCCATTTCCCCCATTTCTAGCACAGAGGAATTTCATGGTATTACATTATTGCAATAGCACTCAGTTTTAAACTAGGGTAAATAAATTTCTGATGACGACGTAATCAAAATGAAATTTTAACTATAGCTGATACTGGTTTTCCCCCAATACACAGCCTCATATAGCAATATGGTTGCCAGAAATCGGCTGTCAACAGGCAGGAGAGGGGGAGGGGGAGGAGATGTGGGAATGAAACCACAAACCAGTAAGTGATGTCACTGCACTGGTGAGACACTTTAGGATCATCCCAAAACTTTATGTTAAAACCACAGAGTTTTGAAAGATTCTAGAGCATCATGCCAATGTGGTAACATCACTCATGGGTTTGCATCAGGTGATGGTGTACTTTCTTTTCCTCTCCTCTTCCGCCCCTACTGCCCAGCCAAGTAGTAATAGGGACAGTGGATGGACGGCAGGTGTCTCCTGCCTCAGCAGGAGAGCTGGTAAGCTGACATAGCAATAAGGGTGACCACAGGAGACATTCCCCATGAACATCTGCACAATTCTTCAATTATTCTGCAGTTATATCACCAGTATCTCAGTGCTTACATTTTGAACAACCTACACCATTTGGCATTATATATAAATGGCTACGTCACAGCTTAACCACCCCCTGACTCAGACCCAACACAGCTCCTTTGGGGATTCTACTGCTTGCTCTCCTTATTCTAAAGAAGAAGAAGAAGAAGAGAAGAGATTGGATTTATACCCCGCCCTTCACTTGGCGTCTCAGAGCGGCTTACAAACGCCTTTCCCTCCCCCTCCCCACAACAGACACCCTGTGAGGTAGGTGGGGCTGAGAGTGCTCTTGACAGAAACTGGTATTTTTCAAGAACAGCTCTTATCAGAACTACGGCTTGCCCAAGGTCATCCAGCAGCTGCAAGTGGAGGAGTGCGGAATCAAACCCGGTTCTCCCAGATTAGAGTCCGTGCACTTAACCACTACACCAAACCATTTATTCCTAATGAGTGCTTTCTGGTATCTAATCAGCTGCTGATCCATCAGAGGACTCATCCTCTTATCCCACAATAGACAGGTTGGGATCATTTCAAAAATTTTTTTGAGTCAAGTATACAACGTGTACTGGACCATCCTTCTTAATAACTATGTAAATAGGTGCGGTAATCTAGTAGATATTATACCCTTCCAGTCAAGTCTGTATCCAGATTAAATACTGACCAGGCAGCAAGAACAGCTGAGGTCCAGAGAACTTACAGGTGCCTATAAAGTTTTCTGTTTAGGAATATCAGCCTCAGATTCCATGGAGGATTTCTAGGGGTAGAAGGGATGGGAATTTTTGCTGATCCCCTCCACACGCACACACACTGCAGACCTCTGCCTTCCTTCTCATGCTGTTCTTAGGTTCCCCTTAGGAGCAGCAGTTCAGAGGTTATTTTGGGTTGCAGCAGCGGGTGAAGGGGGAGGGTCCACCTTTGCTACCAAAAATGTTTTCCTTCTACAGAAATCCCTGGTGGGATCAAAGCCTCAATAAGTGGACCTGGAATCTATGCTGATGAGGCTGGCTTGTTATTCTGCAAACCTAGCTCTTTTTTCCTATTAATCTAGTACCACTTGAATATAGGATCAGAATAGGGCGGAAATGCAACCTTCCAAAAACAGCGTTCATTTTTATTACAATGATTACAGAGGCAATCACCACTTACTGCAGGCTGCTCAAAAGAAGTATTCTTAGCATAGCTAAATTGTGTGATTTATACTTCCAGGTGCTCA
This sequence comes from Gekko japonicus, assembly GCF_001447785.1. Classification (NCBI taxonomy): domain Eukaryota; kingdom Metazoa; phylum Chordata; class Lepidosauria; order Squamata; family Gekkonidae; genus Gekko; species Gekko japonicus. The sequence goes on along the minus strand of NW_015168652.1, from coordinate 1,663,113 downwards.
AATGCCTTTGGCAAAGCAGACATTGGCACTTAATTAGAGCCTCATTGGTACGTAGGTGCCTGAGGGAATAGCCTCTTGACTATGCTGTGTTTATGGAAAGCAGACATCCTACCAGTAGTCCACTGCATCAAACGGAGGCTTGTGTTTTGCTCAGATAAGCAGGATGTCAGCTATGAAGTGAATGATTTTATGTTCCTTACCACAGGCTGCAATGCCCTGAACCTCTGGAGAATCTCTTGAGAGCTACTGCAAGTGATTCAGTGGATGAACTGTCAAAAGAGCTGGCTTTGTACTGCTCTTCACGGGAAACAAATCATGAAGTAGGGCTGCATATGTAAAAGTGCAGCAGTTACATACAGGCTGTTCAAATATTCACACACACCCCAGGAAAATGATCAACATCTTGTCTATAGGTATAGCTAGGTGGCATTTCAGTTCATTTGGGTAGCTCAGTGAATACTTTTAATTAATGTTATATACCGATACGGTTCCCTGCTACGCGGGGCAGCCAGAGTAAAGGGGAGCTTGGGATAGAATACAATAGACCATCGGGATCCTGGCCGTCACCTATCGGGATGTGAAGATTGTGTAAATAGAGAAACAGAGAAGCTCGGCCCCCTTCCAGCCTGCGTCCCATCCCAAAGGTGACAGACAGTGGGGCAAGGACAAAAAAACCCTCTCCGACAATGGTGTTCTGCAATGCCAGGTCCATAAACAATAAGACCTCCGTCCTTCGAGATTTCCTGCTGGAACAGGACGTGGACCTGGCGTGCATGACCGAGACCTGGGTGCGAGATGGGGAGACAGTTGCGCTCTCCCAGATGGCTCCCCCCGGTTTCTCAGTCCTTCACCAATCCTGGACGTCGGGGCGGGGGGAAGGAGTGGCTTTGTTCGTTCGGGAGGCTTACTCCTTCAGAGCACTCCCAGTCGCTAGGATCTCGGGCACTGAGTGTGGTAGCTTTGTGTGGGAAGCTGGGGAGAGTTTGGCTGTCTGGCTAGTGTACCGTCCACCCAACACACCTGCGGACAGCCTGCCATCCCTGGTGGAGGCCATGTCGGGCTGGGCGTTGGAATACCCCAGGCTGTTGGTTCTGGGGGACTTCAATGTCCATGCCAACGATGCAACCTCCTCCCGATCAGTGGACCTAGCTTCATCCATGGCTGTGCTGGGACTCTCCCAATATGTAACAGCCCCCACTCATCAGGCCAGTCATATGCTTGATTTGATGTTCACGGCTGGGATTACAGTGGACCGGATTACTGCTACGGCAGTTCCATTGACGGACCACTATGCCCTGAGGGCCCATGTGAATGTGTCACCCCAACCCTGTTTGGGCGGTGAGCCGATTTTAGCTTGCCCGCGGAGCCAGATGGACCCAGTGCGGCTTCAGATGAATCTCCAGGATCCATTGCCCCCTGGTGACTCGTGAGATGTGCTAGTGGAGGACTGGAACAACCGACTCTCGGCAGCCATCAACGAGATCGCACCCAGATGCCCTCTGCGCCCTCAATCTAGGCTGGCACCTTGGTATACCCAGGGGCTGAGGCTGATGAAGCAAGAGCTCAGACAACTGGAGAGACAGTGGTGGCGGGTTCGTGACGAAGTGACAAGAGCATCCTATCGAATGTTTTTTTTTGTAAATACTTTTATTTCCCTCTCCTGGGATATCTTTCAAAACTCGGATTGGTTGTTCTCCAATTTTCAGGGGTGTTGTTGATACTGCTTTTAGAATTTGATCCCGGAGACGTTGCTTGGTAAATTTCACCACCACTTCTGCAGGCAGCTTGTTTTTCTTTGTAAAGTTGGAGTAGGCTCTATAGGCCAAATCCATCTCTTCTTTTAACCTTTTCCGCTTCGCTGCCGATCAGAGGTGCCATTGCTGTTGCCAAAATGTCTCTGAGGTCCTCCTGTTCTTCTTCTTTCAACCCTTGGAACCGAAGAATCAGGTTTGACTTTTCCATTTGAAGCAATAAGAATTTGTTTTCTTGTTTCATCTGTTGTTTTTCCACCTTCACAACTTTCTTCTTAACACTCTGTATCTCTTCCGTTGACGCCAGACACTTCTTTGCGATATCATCTACCTTGTCAGCAGTCTCATTCATTTTTTTCTGTTGTATATTAAAGGCACCCTCCATATTATCTAGCTCTCGATTTATTTTCTGCAATTCCGCCAGCAGATGGCGCGCAAGTTCACTTTCTTGTGGATTAACAGCAGTTCCAGAGGGGGAAGGACTCGGACAGGAAGTTCCTCCTGTCTTCTTTGTCTGCCTCTCCAAAGCCTTTTTATCTCTCTCTTTCTGCATCGCCATTTTTCAACTTTGTTTATACTTTGAAAGTTCGTGCTGCGCCACCCGAGGATGGCTCCTTCTAGCTCATTCTGAGCCCTCTTCCAAAAGGTAACGTGCTTAATCCAATCTTCGCTTCGCCCCCCTTCTCCGCTTTTAAAAAGTCTCTTTTCTAAGTTGGGGGGGGAATCCTCCCTCCTCCCTTCCCGCTCTCCGGGGGATGTAGCGCGCTCAAGCCCCGCTTTCAAATTGCTCTCCAACTCACAGTTAGTCGAATATGCTTTTCTTCCAGCTTTAACTTTATCGCTTCATCACTCCGATGTTCCGGTGGCCTTGCTAGTCCCCTTCACGGGGCACATCGCAGCTGGGGCCGTTTGGGGCAAAGGGAGACTTGTGCAGGGAGCCTCAATTCCCGGCTTTTGTGCCGGTAAGAGGCTTCTCCCAGCCTCCCAGACGCGCCCCCTGGTTCGGAGCCTTTATACCTAAGGCTCCTTAGGATCTCCGCTTGTGCGGGACCCCCCAAGCTGCGTGTGGGCAATCAGGCTCCGGGAGCTTTCCCGAGAGTCGGTCACCGGTCGTGCGGCCATTGCCGGAAGTCCATCCTATCGAATGTTTATGAAGTTGTATGAGATGGCAACCAAGGCCGCGATGAAGGAGTTCTGCGCAGCCAAGATTGCATCTGCAAACGTGCGCCCAGCACAATTGTATAGAACAATTCGGTATTTAACCACCCTGCCACAGAGCAGACAAAATGCTAAGGAATTGGATATAGGCTGTGAGGCTTTTGTGAGTTATTTTGCAGATAAAGTCTTGTCACTCCGCCACGACCTCCCGGCCGCATTTGAGACAGTATGTAAACTGGTTCCATTCTGGATTGTTTTGGCCTTCTGGTTCCATTCTGGATTGTTTTGGCCTTCTCAGCCTAGAGGAAGTCGACAGATTGGTCTCAACGGTGCGTCCAACCACTTGCAGCCTTGATCCGTGCCCCTCTTGGCTAATTAAAGCTGGCCGAAAGGTTTTTTGAGGTTCCCTTTGGGATACTGTCAACAGGTCCCTCTCTGAGGGCCTATTCCCAGGGGCTCTCAAGGAAGCGACGGTCCTCCCCCACTTAAAAAAAACATCTTTGGATCCAGCCGAATTGGCCAACTATCGGCCGGTTTCCAACTTGCCCTATTTGGGCAAATTAATAGAGAGGGTGGTGGCGAGACAGTTGCAAGTCTTCCTGGATGACACTTCCATGCTAGACCCGTTCCAGTCCGGCTTCCACCAGGGCCACGGGACTGAGACAGCACTGGTCACCCTCACAGATGATCTCCGAAGGCACCTGGATCGGGGCGGGACGGCGGTGCTCCTGTTGTTAGACCTGTTGGCGGCGTTCGACATGGTCGATCATCAGTTGCTCGCCCACCGCCTCGCCGACGTGGGGATTCGGGAGCTCGCCCTGCAATGGCTTGTCTCCTTTCTTCAAGGTCGGGGACAAAGGGTGGCGCTCGGGGAGGAGCTGTCCCGAAGACACTCACTAGTCTGTGGGGTGCCTCAAGGTGCAGTTCTCTCCCCGATGTTATTTAACATCTACATGCGTCCCCTTGCCCAGATCTAAACCTTGTACTGGCTGCCAATAGCGTTCTGGATACGCTTCAAGGTGCTGGTTTTGACCTTTAAAGCCCTTAATGGTCTGGGGCCTGTCTATCTGAGGGACCGCCTTTCCCCGTATGTTCCCCCGAGGGCACTGAGATCCGAGACACAAAATGGCTTGGTCCCCCCTGGCCCTAGGGATGCTAAGTTAACAGCAACAAGAACTAGGCCATTCTCCCTAGCTGCACCAATGCTATGGAAACAGCTCCCAAATAAAATTCGAGCTCTGTGGGATCTTCAACAATTCCGTAGAGCGGTGAAAACCGAGCTGTTTCGACAAGCGTTCTAACAGTCCTGGCCACACTGACCGTCCCACAAAAGCCCTAGCACTTTATAACAGATGCTGCCACATTCTAATTTTAATAAGTTGTATTTATTGTATTGCTTTGTATTGTTTTAGATGTGACAATCGGTATTAATTGTATACTGGTTTTAACCATTGTAAGCCGCCCTGAGCCGCCTCAGTGGGAGGGCGGGGTAAAAGTCAAATAAATAAATAAATAAATAAATAAATAAATTGTTGGGAGTGGGTGTGTTTGGGGTGTCCCATTTGACGAGAATATAGGCAGGGCTGTGGCCCTGCTAGCTTTGTCTTTAGTTTGAGTTATGCACAATAAATTATGAGCTGATCACTACTCGCGTGTTGTTTTAATTAACATTACAGTTTCTGTTTCTTCTGCCAGTTTGGCCAATAAGAACTAATGTATTTTCAGTGCATTAAAGCTACACTCTCCTTCAGTGGGGGGGGGGGAGAGTAATCCAGGAAGTGGTTAGGTCACGCCTCTGCTTGCTCAGATAGGCTATGCAAATTTCCAGCATTGGGGGGAAGCCTGGGTGGAAATAGCCCAGCAGGAGGCATGCCAGCACCAAACCAGGGGCAAAGCCCAGGCCTTACCCAGGCCTTTTGGGAAGGATGGGGGCAGCAGGCTTATGGGGGCAGGCTGGCCCCCTACACAGGGCCTCCAGCAGCCACGATTCCCCCACCAGCTGCAACCCGAACAAGCCCCGATCAGCATGGTGCCAGGCCCCTTCATGCCCCCACAGTTTCAGCCAGGCCCTACCTGGATTTGGCCCATGATGGGAGGGCCATGGACTGCTCCACAATAACCACAGGGCACAGGGAGCCGGGGGTGGGGGTGGCCAGCCCAAGACACTCTCCAGCAATGCATACAGGCCAGGAGCTGAGGGGAAGGCCATCCTCCAGGGGCTCCAGAAGAAAAAGAACCCATCCTCCCTCTGACTCCCAATCTTCTTCGGGCTCCAGGTCCCCTGCCCCCCCGCCCGGGAAAAGACCAAGGGTCCCAGAGGCACCAGGACAAAGTGAAGTCTCAGAAGCCTCTGAGGACGAGGATGGGCGTTCTGAAGCCGGCACATCCAGGGGAGGGAGACATCCAAGGCCCAGCAAAATCCTCAGAGGAGCGTGCCCCCCCTCCTTTAACTCTGAGCAGGCTGAATTAGCATCCACCATCACTTCCTTGGGTGGAAACTCAGAGAGACAAGAAGGGGAATGGTTGGGGGAGGAGGCATAGGTCCAGTGCACCTCATCCAGACTATTCCAAATTGCACATTTCCAAAGACGTTTGAACAAAGTCATCTCCACGCTGAACTACTAGATGGAAGTAGCCTAGCTCTTCAGTTTCTGCAAAGCTGGACACCAGAGGCTTTAAGAAACCAGTTAAGAAGGGGGAGTGGGCTGTTCCTGGGGGTGGGAACTCCCTGTTGTCTATAGCAAAATGATCTTACACCTTGCCAGAAGAAACCATGGAGGATCTAAAGGTTCCTTTGTTCGACGCCCCTGTGGTGGCACTGCATTCAGGGGTAGTGCTTCCCAAGGACAGAGACAATGCATTGAAGGATGCCATGGACAGGAAGAATGATACAGCATTGAAGAAAGCCCACAAAGCTATGTCACTGGCGCTACGCTCTGCAGCAGCATTATCAAATTTTACAAGAGCCATCGTAATCTGGGCGGACAACCTTCTTCAGAACCCAGAGGTGTTGCCACTGGACTTAATGAGGTCTATACGTGTCTCAGGACAATATCCAGGTCTGCGCCAGGGCACAGGCAGCAAACATTATAATATGCTGTAAGATATGGCTCAAGCATTGGAAGGTGGACACGCTATCAAAAAGCAACCTGGCTACCGGGAAGTTCTTAGGCAGGCTTCTATTCGGGGAATCCAACCTAGACAAGGTGCTGGTAGAGACGAGGGAAAAGAAGAAGGCCATGCCATCGTCTTCCTATCGCAACGAGAGAGATTCCAAACACAGGTCTACTCATTCCTTTCGTGGTTTCCATACCCCAGGTTGGGGAAGAGAAAGAAGGGACTACAAGGCTTACAGATCCTTCAAGTATGGTGCCGGATCCAACACCAAACAGGTGTCATCCTTCAGAAATGACAAAGGCACCCCAATCAAAAAACATGTGCACTTTGAAGAAAAACATTGAGACAATCTAGTGCAATCATGGTAAATTCAAATGCAGATCACAGAATCATAGCCTTCAGGGCCATCTAGTCCAACCCTCTGTACAATGCAGGAAATTCACAAATACCTCTCCCCCACCCCCAGTGACCCCTGCTTTATGCCCAGAAGAGGAGGGGGGAACCCTCCAGGATCCCTGGCTAAACAGGCCTGGAGAACAATTTCTTCCTGACCCCAAAGTGGCAATCAGCATTTCCCTGGACATGTAAGAAAGGGCCACAAGAACTAAGCACTGAAACAACCCTTCCTGCCCTTCCTTCTCATAATCTGCCTAAGTTCACAGAATCAGCATTGCGGTCAGATGGACATCTAGCCTCTGTTTGAAAACCTCCAAAGAAGGAGAGTCCACCACCTCCCAAGGAAGCCTGTTCCACTGAGGAACTGCTCTAACTGTCAGGAAGTATTTGCTGTTTAGCCGAAAACTCTTTTAATTTCAACCTGTTGGTTCTGGTCCAACCTTCTGGGGCAACAGAAAACAACTCCGCACCATCTTTTATATGACAGCCCTTCAAGTAGATGAAGATGGTTATCATATCATGTTCATGTTAATGTTCTGAGCAGCCCTGAAGTTAATTCAAGCACCACAGTGAAACTGAAGGGACTTGCAGCTCTTGAATATGTGACTGTTCCAGACCATGCAATTATGTGCTCAATCACTAAGTCTTTATTTTAGGAAAACCTAAAGTATGCTTTCTTAAAACACTAACAATTTAATTCCATCTATTTTCTTAATAGACAAACATTAGTTCCTGAAATTCTAAACTGTGAACAAGGTTTTGTTTTCAGCTGTGATATTCTTGTTAATGGACTTACAGAGAACATGAATTCAATTATTTCCATTGTCTACATCTTTTGTATATTTTAAACATCTGTAAAATCAACCAGAAACACTTTGTCAAAATGTCAAGGATTTACTATCATCTGCTGTCATATTAGTTAAAACAACAACAACCCTGCAACATATTTGGGGTTCCTCTCCTGCAGGTCATAATGGCTAAATGCTAAATGTCTTTTTTAATGACTATTTAATTAATGGACAATCTCATCCTACTAAGCACGACAGTGACAAATTTGAACCAAATAATACCTGAGACTTTCTCCCTCAAATGTGACTATTTCTAATTAAATCTCTTTGAAGGCCTACCTACAATTGCCAAAATCCTGCATTCTTGCTCAATGTCTAGAAAGCACCACTTCTCAGTGGTTGGGGATACCCCCAACTTCCACTGCGGGCAGAGCTGAGTCTGAGGCCTTAAGAGGAGGGGGCAAGTGGAAAGAGTGGTGGAGTGATGGAAAGGAGCCCAAAAGAGGAACATGACACTGCTAAGGCTGGGTCCCATGCAAGTCTGGAACAGTGGACAGGACTTCTGGGCGGAAAGGAGGATGGTAAGCTACAGAGCCGGCTCACCTGCTAGGCGAACTAGGCATTCGCCTAGAGCACGGGCCTGCCCTTAGGGCGCGGGAGGAGAGGCAGGGGCAGCCCGCAGGAGCCCAGCATGTTCCCGGCACTAGGAGCCGGAGGAGTATCCTCTCCATGGAGCCAGGTGCCGTGGCACCCCCTCGAGCCAGCCAGCCAGCGGCGACGTCGCACTGCCAGGAAGCACCAAGGTCCACCCTCTGAGGCCTCCACTCCGCCTCCTGTGTCTGCCCGCCTTCCCGCCTCCCTTCCCTCCCTCCCACGCCACAGTTGGCGCCCCAGGGGGGGCCTCGGAGCCGACCTCTCGCCTGGCCTCGGAGAGGCCGCCCAAGCAGCAGCAGCCTTTCCCCAGATTGCACCGGCCGGGTGGAGGGGGGCAGGTGGGTGCTCCTGGCTGTGCGCAACGGTGGCAACGGGGCTGGGCGGCTGGAGCGGTGGCAGCGGGGTGCGTAGGATGGGCGGCCACCTTTTGCTGCTGCTGCTCGCCCTGATGGTGCTGCTGCTGCTGGGTGCTACAGGTAAGAAGACGGGACCGGGATGGGGCTGGCTGCTGGCATCCCCTATGCAGCCCTCCCTCCCTTCATGTCGGGTGCCCCATCAGCTCGGGCTCCGCAGCACTGCCCCGGCGGAGGAGGAGGAGGCGCAGCAGGCACTTCGCCGGTAAGGCCCAGGGAGTGGGTGGCAAAGCTGAGCTCTGCCCCGAGGCGCCGCACGCCAGCTGGGAGGTCTCTAGGCCCCACCGGGAGGTTGGCATCTGCGCTCGCCTAGGGCGCAGGAACACCTCAGGGCGGCCCTGGTAAGCTACACCACACAAAGCAAACATGATACCTGCTCAGTGGCCTGCTGCAGCAAGCACTTGCATAGCTGTTGGTGTCATCATCTCACAATCATTGTTGGAGCTGACTGTGTGGGGATAATCCTGGTGCTGTATTGCTAGGTTTACATCCTCCCTACCTCCTTGTGGAGCAGTGAGTGGTGGCCCCTTGACAATGCCTCCTTCTCCTGCCCAAGCTGCATTGGTTGCAAGGCTGGGGACATTCCTGACTCAAGTGTGTTGGCAGTCATGAGGAGGTGGGGAGCGGCAATGGCTCAGTGGTAGAGCATCTGTTTGGCATGCAGAAGTTCCCAGGTTCAATTCCCTGCATCTCCAGTTAAAGGATCTGGAAGTAGGTGATGTGAAATACCTCTGCCTTAGATCCTGGAGAGCCACTACCAGTCTGAGTAGACAATACTGACCTTGACGGACCAAGGCTCTTATTCAGTATAAGGCAGCTTCATGTGTTCATAGGTCAATGAGCAGGGAGGAGTGGAGAATTCTGGATGGGTCCACTGCTGAATGATTGCTGGATTCAGTGCCACTTGCTTCCTGATAAGCCTGCTTAAGGAGGCAGCCTAAGTGTTCCATGCATTGACTGGTAAAAGACTGACAATTTCTCAGGAGTCTCTTAACACTAAAAAAAAGTCAACAATATTAATGATCCCTGTTTAAATAATGTGCTGGTACAAAAAAAACCCCTTTCTTTATCACAAAATGGCCAAACCACTGGAAGAATTTTAACTGGGAAAAAAGGTTTTCCAATACAATATTCTACTAAATATATTTTTAAAAGCTGGTTTTAATCCAGCATGTGTCCTCCAAAACAACTAATTCTGTAATGGCATGTGCTCAATTTCCAAAGAACCTCTTTTGTTACAAAAATGACAGCTGCTGTGTGCAATCCTAAACAGAAATAAGCCCATCTAAGTCCAATGGGTTTAGAAGAATGTAACTCTGCTTAGGACTGCACTGTTGGTGTCCTAAACTGAAAGGGAGATTTGCAACTGTTTATTGAGCTTGCTTTTTTCACTGCCTAGCTCTTCAAAATATATTGCTTATTTCTCCCCAAAAGCATAGATAAAATAGAGTTAAAATTCTAAATATCTATTTTTAAGGCACAAATAATTAAGATGTGATATAATTGTGATTGGGGTCTCCAAATATCTTTACATTTATTCAAAAGCAGTTTTTTTGGGGGGGTGAGTTGGGGCCATGGTGCTGTGTGTATTCAGTCCTTTCTCTGTATTGTTTTTTTGTTAATCTAACCCCCCCCTCAACTATCTGTTTTCCTGGGAGTGGGGGGAGGGATAGCAGGTAGGGTGATTTAGACAGGAAAATGGCTTTGGGAAATGGGTTAGTCTACCTTTCTCCCAGTGGCAAGACCCTGAACCAATTTCTCCCCCCTTTGTGGATGCTTTTCAATGAAATTAAAGATGTCAGACAAGCCGATAATGGCTCTCCTGCATCTTCTCTACTTGTGCCCTTACAGTAGCCTTGAGTAACCTTCAAACTACATGTGTCTTGCTGTTTGCTGCTTACTTTGCCACTGGGATAACTGTTCCCAGGAGCAACATAGAGCACCTTAAATCAGCTAGCCAGTCAGAGCCCCCTTGAGGTACAATGTCATCAACTCCACCCTCCAAGCTAGCCATTCCCTCCTGGGGAACCATTGTTGCCAATCTCCAGGTGGGGGCTGGAGATCACTCAGAATTACAACTGCTCTCTAGGAAGGAGGGGAGGGGAGGATATGGAAAGCTGAAGCTAGGGGGCAGATAACGGTAGGTTGACGGTAGGCTGGGAGGGAGATAGAGTTGCAAACTCCAGGTTGGGGATTCCTGGAGATTTGAGGGGTGCAGCCTGGAGAGGGTGAGGTTTGAGGAGGGGTGGGACCTCAGATAGGTACATCAATTCCACCCTCCAAACCAGCCATTCCCTCATGGGGAACCATTGTTGCCAATCTCCAGGTGGGGGCTGGAGATCACTCAGAATTACAACTGCTCTTCAGATGGCAAAGATCAGTTCCCCTGGAGAAATGGTGGATTCTGTGTCATTATACCCTGCTGAGGTCGCCACAGCAAATTGACGCTGAGTGGCCAAGGCCAGGGCACTCTCCCAGAGCCTCTTTTTAGCTCTCACTGTATTTATTTCCACAACAGGCCTTATTCCTAGTATATATATAATTCTCCTAATGTGTTGGCCATTTTCAGCTCTCCCATTGGCTGTGCTGTGCACTCCATCAGCCATTGGTCCATCAAACCCCACTCAAGAGTAATCATGTGCCATTGGCTGGGGGCTGGGTTCACTCTTCTTCCCCGCCCACTGCCACTGTTCCCTGTCAGAATAATTGCCAAAACAGCTGTCTCTCCTGACAGACACTTCTCCTGCTTGGCTCCTGCGGGGCTAACTTTTCCCTCAGTGGTTGCTGCTAGGCAAACAAGCTTGGCTCTGTCAGTAAAAAGAAAAAGGAATGAAGCCCTTTCCAGGCATTTGTAGGGAACTCATTGCAGCCAATCCTGACTAGGGTTGCCAGCTCCAGGTTGGGAAATTCCTGGAGATTTTGTGCTGAAGTCTACGGAAGCCAGGGTTTGGGAAGGGCAGAGGCCTCAGCTGAACAGAATGTATAGAGTCCACCCTCCAAAGCAGTTATTTTCTCCAGGGGGAGAGAGAGATCTGTTGTCTGGAGTTCAGTTGAAATACCAGGTGACACCGGGCATAGCAGTTAGCTCTTCAGAGCAGGGTCTCCCAGACCCAGGTTCTTGCTGTGAAAGCTGAGTGGGTGATTTTGGACCAGTCACAGACTTTTAGCCTAACCTACCTCACAGGATTGTTGTGCAGATCAAAAGGGGGAGAGAATGATATAAGCTGCTTTGGTCCCCACTGCAGAGAAAGACTGTACTTTTCCTCGTGGGGAACCATTGGTGCCAATCTCCAGGTGAGGGCTAGAGATCACTCAGAATTACAACTTCTCTCCAGATGGCAGAGATCAGTTCCCCTGGAGAAAATGATGGACTCTGTGTCCTTATGCCCTGCTGAGATAGCCCTCCTATGACAGCCAGTGTGATATAGCAATTAGGGTTTTAGAGCAGGTTAAAGGCTGCAGGTGTGGGAGGGAGATGGAAAGCTGAAGTCAGAGAGGCAGATAACAGTAGGTTGATGGTTGGCTGGGAAGGAGATAGGGTTGCCAGCTCCAGGTTGGGAAATTCATGGAGATTTGAGGGGTAGAGCCTGGAGAGGGTGGGGTTTGAGGATGGGTGGGATCTCAAACAGCTACAATGCCATAGGCTCCACCCTCCAAACTAGCCATTTCTTCCTGCGGAACCACTTCTGCCAATCTCCAGGAGAGGGCTGGTTATCACTCAGAATTACAGCTGCTCTTCAGATGGCAGAGATCAGTCCCCCTGAAGAAAATGGTGGACTCTGTGTCATTATACACTGCTGAGGTCACGACAGCAAATTGACACAGAGTGCCCAAGGCCAGGGCACTTGCCCAAAGCCTCTTTCTAGAGCTCGTTGTATTTATTTCCACAGCCGGCCTTATTCCTAGTCTATAACAAATTTCTGGCCTGGGCAAAAGCCAAATATCTTCTCTACCATAGGGTGGGACACTCAGAAAGTCATAAACATTTTATTACCACACACTACCAAGGGGCTACTCAGACAGAGTGGGGAACAGCTATTTAGCACTTTGGTGGGGAAAAGCTGCCTCACAGAAAAAGAAGCAGCAGGGGTCCATCATACCTGCCTTCCTGTATTCTTTACCCTATGGTCTCTGACCTTGCCAAGCATCTTTGGTCTGCCTTGTGCAATTTGCAGATGCCTGTCTTCTCTGCCACAATTATCACATACTCTTTACTTGCATGGTATCCTGATGCTGCAAAGATCTGGATGATGAAACCCTTTCATTGTAGCATGTCGGGCATGCATAATGTAATATGAGACAAAATATATACCATGAGATGGCAACAAATATTCATAGACTTCTTTAAATTTACTTATAAATAATGTAATGGTGCTCAATATAGCATATTGCTCCTAATTCAAGTCTGTGAGAAGACAGACTTGAATTAGGAGCAGGGGTCATTTCCTGCCAGAGCGCACCGGAGTGCTCTGGCAGTAAGGAGCCCTGCAAGCCATGCCCCCAGCAGCAAGGTAAGTTGTTGGGGCCTCCACGTGCCTTTCCCCACCCACCCACCGATGTGGACGGGCAAGGAAAGGCCCCCCGTGAATCTTTCCCCACTCGCCCACCGACGTAGATGGGCAGGGAAAGGCCTTCAGAGGCCCCCCGCGAGCCTTTCACCACTCGCCCACCAACACAGACAGGCAGGGAAATGCCTTCAGAGGCCCCCGTGCACCTTTTCCCATTCGCTCGCTGATGCGGACGGGCAAGGAAAGGCCTTCAGAGGGCCCCACGCATCTTTCCCCACCCGCCTGCCATTGCGAACGGGCAGGGGAAAGCCTTCAGAGGCCCCCGTGCATGCCTTTTCCTGCTTGCCTGCCATCGCGGATGGGCAGGGAAAGGCCTTCAGAGGCCCCTGCGCGTCTTTCCCTGCTCGCCCGCTGATGTGTACGGGCAGGGAAAGGCCTCCAGAGGCCCCCATGTGTGCCTTTCCCCGCTTGCCCGCTATCGCGGATGGACGGGCAGGGAAAGGCCTTCAGAGCCCCTCCCCCGCGCCCCCCTTTCCCTGCTTGCCTGCCGACGCGGACGGATGGGGAAAGGCCTTCAGAGCCCCCCCACACGCCTTTTCCCGCTCTTCTGGCATCTGCTTTGGCTGGATTTCAGTGGCTCTGAGGTGGCTGCTGCCAGCTCTACAGGTTAGTACATTGTCAAAAGGACTTAATGACATTATTTTCTTGGTATTTCAAATTGATTGAATGTTCGTGTGTGGAGAAAAAAGAACAGTGCTCACAGAGCTTTAAGTTATCATATACATCATTTTGAAAGAAACTGTCAGCAGATACTGCTATCTCCATCTGTATCTTACAGTGTTCCCATTTCAACCCCATCATTGATAGTTCATAGTTATAAAGTGTGTGTTTGTGAAATCTTAGTTTATTAGGAAACTACGCATTTTTTGAAGTAACTTAACTCAGTAGCTTTGGGGTTTTTTTTCTAGTGACATTTCCTCAATATTATACAGAACTTTGAGGTAAACCTGCACCACCAGCAATGCTTCTCAGAAATGTATAAAGTCTTGAGTCCAGTTTTACATGTCATGCTACTCTGCTTGGGCACATGTGTAGCTCTCTTCCCATCAAGGTGCTGTTCAGCAGCTGCTGTTCTTTGTGCAGTATAGTGGTTAGAATGTCAGACTAGGATCTGGGGGAGACCCAGGTTCAAATCCCTGCTCTGCTATGGAAGCTTGCTGGGTGACCTTGGGCTAGTTGCATGCTCATGGTCTTTTATACCTGCACCGAAATTCAAGTCAAATAAAAGAAGGTGACAAGGGAGTGGTTGGGGGACGCTGTCTTTCTGAGCAGCCGCATTTTGAAGGTCAGTTTTCTATTGGCTCCTAGTCCCTCAGAGCACAACAAAGAACTCTTATGTTGCAATTTATTCTGGACGACCGGATTGGGAATTTATTTGTAGAGCAAAGAGAGGATAAGGACAATCACCTTTCAGTCGTCCCAAAATATCATTTATTTGTACTTAATCATATTTATGTTCTGCCTGTGCTCCTAGGAAAACATGCATGGGGGTAGTCATCTAGTCTTGTATCAACCTTGTGAGAATGGCATCCCAGTGAGCTTCATAGTTTTCCTGGGATTTGAACGAGATGGTTACATATTCATACCTAATGCTGTTGCTCCAAAATGTAGTATAGTCTTTTCTTTGGGAACCTGATATTAACAACTGCAGATGCTTTGAAATAAGATTTTTTTAAAAACAGGTTTCTTTGCTAATGAAAGCTTATACCCAGAATAAACTTTGTTGGTCTTAAAAGTGCCGCTGGACTCAAACTTTGATCTGCTGCTTTCAGACCAATGTAGCTACCCACCCACCCCCAAATCCCTCTTTGGTATTGTGTGCTTAGATGAATATTGTTTTCAAAAGCTGATCCTAGCTGCATGTTATCAAATATTTTGCTTTTTAATAGTAAATAACACTCTCAGTTTGGGGCAAGTGATGCACTGTATTCTTGGTGCATGGGGGGGCAAGAGTGGGAGGGCTTCTAGTGTCCTGGCCCCACTGCTGGACCTCCTGATGGCACCTGGTATTTTTGGCCACTGTGTGACAGAGTGTTGGACTGGATGGGCCATTGGCCTGACCCAGCATTGGCTTCTCTTATGTTCTTATCTGTTTTCTCACTCCTGTTCCTACT
>NW_015168652.1:1635273-1647912 GCF_001447785.1 Gekko japonicus | reverse complement strand
CACCAAAATAGGCACGCGGCGGCGGGATCATACAGATCCCGTGAGCCGCCGTGCAATTGCTCCTCGGCATGATCAGATGCTGGGGAGACCGGGGAGGAAGCCACGGGAGGCTGCCGAACTGCGCATGCCTGAGCATGCGCAGTTCGGCCAGGACCCGGGGATGCGCCGGCGGAAGAATGCGCCGGCGATCCCACGGCCAGCTTTGATGCGGCCCTTCGGAAAGAACCACCTCGGTAAGTGGTTCTTTTTTGCTGCGGATTATCGCCCAAAGGGCCGGATCGGGGACGGGCGCGCAACGCTTCCCAGATGTTGCGGTGGGATCGTGTCCGTTTGCTCCGCCCCCGATCCGTCCCTCTCCCGGCGCTAATCCTCTCGTGTGACCTAAAGTGTCTTTAGTCAAAGTGTAAAGATAGTTTGCCAGCTCTGAGTTGGGAAATACCTGGAGATTTTTGGGGTGGAGCCCAAGTGGTGGATGTTGCCTTCTGCCACACTTCCAGTGATGTCAAGGGGTGTGGTATATGCAAATGAGTTATGCTAATGAGCTAATGAGCTCCTGCACCTCTTTTTTTACGAAATGACCCTTGATTAGGAGCAATATGCCACAGAAGTAATTTCAGAAGTCTTCCATCTATGTAGAATTTTTGTGTGAGGAGTCTTTGATAAAGACAAAGAAATGGGCTGAAAGTAAATCGGGACCCCGTCAGAATCTTTCACATGCTGCATTGTGTAATAGAACATGCTGCTGTTTGTTTCAATGGGTTGTTGTAAGAAGTAGACAATATTGTCTTTTGTAGTACTTGTATTGATAAGAAGGATTGTATGTGATATAAGTTCTACTGAGCACCATTACATTATTTATAAGTAAATTTAAAGAAGAGTCTACGCATATTTGTTGCCATCTCATGGTATATATTTTGTCTTATATTAGGTTATATGTCCATGAGCCTGCAATTTGGTGGGGCATGCATAATGGCCACTGAGGTATTCAGTAAAACTCTTGTCTTTCTGGGAGGCTATAAAATCGGGATTTGTCAAATGTGTGAGCATGTGCGCTCTATGTGGGGATGCCTTTTCAAATGATTCAGAAACTTCAATTGGTGTAAAATGTGGCTGCCAGGTTACTGTCAGGTGTTGGTTACAGGGATCATATCACCTCTGTGCTGAAAGATCTGCACTGGCTACCCATCTGTTTCCAGGCCCAATTGAAAGTGCCTGCTCCAGGTTGGGAGATTTCGGGGGTGGAGCCTGAGGAGGGCAACCCTAAAGCAATAAGACAGGACATTTGCTGTGGTGGCCCCTCAACTTTGAGCCTTTCCTGGCACCTGCTTTACTTTTGTTTAAGTGCCAGGCTAAAACACTGTTGGTGGGATTGTCCTAAGACACCTTTTGGTGTGACGTCATCGGACAAATTAATGAGATTACTCTGCTGAACTTGCCCATCAGTGCTGATTTGGTTCTTCGTAATATTTTGGATTCAACGGTGGGAACAGCAGTTCTTAAAGAACTCACTTCGATATTATTGGCTACGGCAAGAACAACGATAGCTTTGTTCTGGAAATCAGCTACTCCTCCAACTATCCAGATCTGGCATAATAAAATATGGGACCAATTTATTCTAGCTAAAATTACAAAAGTCATTCAACTATCGAACAGAGATTCATCCTTCGCGTCTTCTTGCTTCGAATCAATTTGGTTCCATCTCCTTCAGTATATGGCGGACAAGAACATACTTCCAACTAACACTTCTTATCTTTCTTGGATACGCTTCTGATCTAAATTGGGTTCATAGGGGTGCATGGGTCTTCTATAGTGGACAGAACTAAATACAATCTGAACTAATTTGCTTGTGATGTTTAGTATGAATACAGGTTTGTGGTGTTTAGTAAATATACAAGAGATTTGAAACGTTGAATGTATTATTGCAGAATTGAACGTTAACCGATGTATGGATGTATCTTATTCACTTCCAGCCTCAATTGTTGTTTACACTGTTTATGTTGTTATTTGTATTTGTTCAAATCTTTCAATAAATAAAAAACTGACTTGCAAAGAAACCCAAAACACTTCTTTTTACCCAGGCTTTAATTAAGGGTTTAACAGTCTGCTTTCATGGACAGTTTTCATGCTGCTGGTGTCTAATGATTTGTGTTTTTAATGACTTGTGTTTTACTGTGGGTTTAATTGTAAGCTAACTCAAGAAGGACTCTGAAGAGGCAGCAAAGAAATATGCTAAAACAATAAATCAGTCACTCAAACTGGGGGTGCAGAAGGTATAACTGAACCAAGTCTGTTCTAACAAAAAAATTCTAAAGATTGAGATTTTACTCAGTCTTTAGTAGTAGTTAATTCAGCCCTGGTATATTCTTATAAACATAGTCCATTTGTTGGGATATCCAAAATAAAACATGCTGAGTGAATGACTATGAGTCAATTCTCTGTGGTACTAAATCATTAATAACACACAGCATAAAAACTGTAATTTTAAAACACCCCCTCTCAATCCACCATAGATTGCTACAGGACAAAAGAGAAGCAAGTAGAGCTGTGTGCGGCTTTGTAGACATTTTCTTCCTTCTTAATCTGGGTTATGCAAGACAGCAATCCAGTGGCATTCCCCAGGATCATCGTTGCATCTAGCACTGGTCAGCTATCTTCCTCAATTATTTGAATGTGGGGATGTATAAATTCCAAAGATTCCAAAAATAAAACAAAACTCCAAGGGACCACAGACATATAAGACTAAAAACTCAAAGTGATTTGAAAAACCTGGAGGGAACAAAATAAAATTCAACAATGTGTGAGTGTAGGGGGGAGTCCTTGCATACAAGGACCTTATTGATTTAGGGCTAAAGACCAAATTTATGCCTCAGTCGTCAGATGCTAAAAAAGCTGCTTTTCAGCATTGAATCCACTCCTCACATTGTTCCTCTGAGATACCACACAGGTGGTGACTGCTACTTAATGACTGCAGAATCTCCAAAGTGCCAAGGGACCACTTTCTCCTTTTTAACATGATTTAACATGAATGTGTTTCTTTGTTAGGAAGTTACTGGAAAAAGCTTACTTTTTGGGCAGAAATATTTGTTCAGGAAGAGAACACTTCTCTGTTCTGAGCTCCTCATATAAAAGGATTATGAGATGAGCCAACTCTAAAACTGACTAATCAACATTTATCCAGAGGTTCTATTTGTAGATTTATGTCCTAGAGAGAAACGGTTTGACTAAACTTATGGAGAGAACAGATTTGAAAAGAAGGTACTTAGCTGCTTCAAAATACACTTCTAGAGAATTCATATCAGTGACAGAACCACTGATCTAATAAAGTTGAAAGGAAACAAAGTAAGGACAAAAGTACAGCTCTTCCACAGACCAATTCCGTACATTCTCTTTCCTCAAGCCTCTTGATATGCTGAGCAACCACTGCCTCTACAATAACTCTGCTCCTTCCCATCAGACTCAACTGCTCAAGAAAAGAAATGGAAACCATGAGGTCAATTATTCATTAACTCCACACAGGTCATGTCACAAGAGCCCTTTGGAGCCATTATGCAGTCTGTCATGTCAGGGATACATCCACAAATTAATGAGTCCTGCTTGCCTGCTAATAAGAGAAACACAGCAGTAGGCATACTATCCTATACATGCATAGAAGAGTGTAAAAATCAACAGATAGCTATTGTAGAGGGCAGGGAAGAAGACTGCATTCTGTGGGATCATTTCACTGTTCTAAATTAGGTAGTGTATAACTGTTTTTCATGTAACAAAAGAATCAACAGTTTTGGAACTCTACATAAATCCAAATATTTAGGGACAAAACTAAATAAAACACACTATTATGCCCTACCTCGCCCTTTATGCAGACAATTAGGACTGTCAAGGTGGTGACATATCAGTACAAAGAACTGAGCGCTCAATAATACAGAGCCACCACTTTATCTGCTATCCACCTCTACTTTGGAGGTCCAGGGCACCTTAAGGGCTGCGTGTAGATGCCATAAAATTTATTAGGTATAAGAAAAGGCCAGAAGTCTCCCCTTCTGTTGTGTGCTGTGTCAAGATAAAGAACTTTCTGGTTTTTCTTCAATCTGACCAAAATCTGATGTCTGACTCTTCCTTAGACTCTTATTTTGTAGGGAAGAATCAAACTCCAGTTTGGTAAAGGAACTAGTTCAAGATGTTACAACAAATTGCATTTAGATTACCGGTAGATACTTCATAAAATGGGAAGTCATTCATCTTGGCAAGGCACAAAAGGGGAAGCCTTCTGGCTTCTTGTCATTGCAAATAAATTCTGATTTGTTCACAATATCTGAATGCAACTAAAACTTTATTTAGGCCCGGCATCCTAATCTGTTGTTTCAAAACCAAGACCACCAAAAAGTGGCATAATAGAGTAAAACAAACAAGGCTGCGGACAGACGTGACATTTGGTGTGTTCGGGAAGCGCTCCTATTTCATCCATTGGCTTTTGGAATGGAGTCACTTGATCAGATATTCTGTTTTGCTGTGGAATCAGCCCGTCACTGTGCAATCAGATGGTGTGAATGAGCGAGGGGTTTTTTTTGTGCATGCACATAAATTAGGGTGCAGTATTTTGCACATACACTCTCCAACTTCTGGGATCTGATTATCTGCTTTAACTGCTTGCCGATCCTTCCATGGAACACTGTGATCTTCTTATTTATTTATTTATTTATTTATTTGATTTACATTCCATTTGTATACCGCTCACCCCCTAAGGGCTCTGGGCGGTTTACATTACATTATACAATACATTATACAATGTTCACAGGGAGCCGTGGTTGCCTGACAAAGATCACTCCCTTTCCTGCTCACTTGCAAATCTGGCCTAGAGATGGGGACGATTATGTGGTTATGCACATATTGCTGAGCAAGCAAAAAAATGGTGCCAAGTCGGTATGGAATGAGCAAACCATCCTGATGGCCTGAGAGCATGTTTGATTTGGCTGGCAGCAGAGAAAGAAACAAAAGGCTGAGCTTCTCCCCACTTTTGCTCATTGGACCCTAGGGATCTTTCCCCCCTTCCCCAAAGCCAATCTGCACACAACTTGGAGGGCAGGTAGCGGGGCAGCCCGGGGAGGTCCTCTGCGAGTCTGATCCTTCTAGCTTAATGGGGGGGGGACTTTGACACACTCCTCTCTACCTTTGCACATTGGAGCCTAGGGAGGGATCTTTCCCCCCTTCCCCAAAGTCAATCTGCACACAACTTGGAGGGGGATGTATTAAAAGGAATGACAGGATTGCCCATTTGTTTTGTTTTGTTTTTTAATTAGAACCCTTGGGATGCCACCCCTCCCGACAGATCATCCATCCAGCCGCCAAGCTGGCGTCCTTCTATGGGTTGTGCATGCCTGAAGTAGCCCAGCAGCAGCTAGCCAAAGGGAGTGAGAGAATGGGGAGGAGAAGAGAGAAAGGGGAGGGTACGGTGTGCCCCATCCCTTGCTCATGCACTTGGCCAAGTCAGTGGCAATTGGACCACCACCAGACATCACAAGTGACATTCTCACACCAATTAAGAAAAACTGTGCTTTTCTGTTGTAGCTGCAGAATGAATCCATTGGAGAATAAAAGAATATGCAGATGGCAGGCAAAGATATCTGAAGTGAAGCTCAACAGCTCAACTGTAAACTCCAGTAAGATGTGTATGCAGAAAGGGCCTTCATTTTCCAAATGTTTCCTATATGATCCTCTTCTACAAGTCTGTAGGCATGCACTGCCATGCTATCGTCTCCTTCCTTCTTGGAGTGCCAAATGCCTCCCTGGGCATACTGAATGAGAGCTAATTTTTTATGCTTATAGAGCAGGGGGGTCCTACCTTTATCTGCCTGAAATCTGGCAGGGATATGCAAGGCCTACAGTGCAGCCTTATGAAGATTTGAAGATCACCCTACAGGGGGACAGATGAAGGACTGGTAGTTAGCTTAGCTAGATTAGGAACTGCCCGCAATTTCAAATTATGTCCTTGCTGTCTCCTGATTGGCTCTTCTGGAGATTTTTCTGCTCCTGCAGAGCTTCCTTCTTGTTGTCCTTCCTCCTTCAGCAGTTAGGCTAGACAGTTAAGGCTCTCTGTCTTGTATGTTCTTTAACAGTTTGTTCTTCTTTAACAAACCTACGTATTTTTCTCTAAACAGACAGTACTCCACTTCCTTGCATATTTAAACTCTGCTGACAGAATCTGTATCTAATCAGAAATTCATTGAATGCAGGCAAGTGAAAACATTTCCTTCTCCTCTTGAGTGTGCACTACAGAGACAGCCAGCTAGCTGCTACCTGGGGAAAACTGACCCCATTTTTCACAATGCAGCAGGAGATTGCGCAGTCACTCTGTTGCAGGTACTTTCCTCTGGTCCCTCAACTTACTTCTCCCCCTACTGCTATTAAAGTACTTCAAAATACAACAGTGTACAAAATACACTGAAATGATCACAGAATAATGGTGGATTGTATTCACTTATTTGGGTCCTATATTTGACTCATGTAGTCCATATTTACATTCTGGAATTGCATTTTGCTTTGCACTAGTCAGGGCTTTTTTGTAGAAAAAGCCCAGCAGGAACTCAGTAACATAATAGGCCACACCCAACAGCAGAAACTCATTAGCATATCATGCCACACCCCTGATAACACAGCTCATTATCATATTAGGCCACACACCCATGCTACCAGAAGTGTGGTCAACCAGCCACACCCACCTTTTGCTTCTTATTCTGTTTACCTTGTTTGTTGTCAACCAGGGCTTTTTTTGTAGCAGGAACTCCTTTGCATGCTAGGCTACACACCCCTAATGTAGCCAATCCTAATGAGTTTCTGCTGTTGGGTGTGTCTTGTTATGCTAATGAGTTCCTGCTGGGTGTGGCCAATTCAGGAGCCATCCGGAACTCCGTTCCTGTGCGTTCCTGCCCAAAAATAGCCCTGGCTAGTGTTCAGTCACTAGGATGTGTAGCCATGGTGGGGGGCTGGTGGATGTGTAGGGGCTGGTGGGGTATGAGGTAATGACTGTTCCTACAATTCATTCCCCACAGTCTTTGATTAATTTAGACAAAGACTGCATTTTGAATCCTGAGCTCCTCTCTGGTCCTGCCAAGGGGCATCATATGCAGTTTACATGCTCACAGCTCTCTTAATTCTCAGAAATTACGTCTCTTCCCATTTTATAGTACATCTAGCACAAATCTCTGCTAGACCATTTCCCTCCTTCCTTGCTGTCTACTTATATCCTCGGTTCAACCATTAATCCATCATTATTGTGAGTCACCTTCCACAGATGGGTTATGAACTATCACGTTCAGGAAAGTTCAGGGACATAGCTATCGGAAGAACTCTGGCTTTTGGAGTGAGATGCAAAGACTATTTTGGCTAATGAACCGTGCTAATATTTCATGGCGGCTGAGCTTTAAAACTCTCATGTGATCCTCCTCAAGCCCTAAACTGTGCAATTAAAAATTCTGGCTGAAAAGATCCCTAAGGTACTGCCTTTAAATATCTTAATTAGGCATAATCCCATTGCACATTGTGTTAACTCAGAGCATTTAGTGTGGCTGAAATATGCAGAGGAAATCTGAAATAGCTGGAAATATCTGAGCAGATAGCAAGTGAAAGCAGAGTGCCATTTCAGTGTAGAATGAAGGGATTCCAGCAATCATCTGTACCAGTTTAGAGCAAATGTGCAAACCAAGTATCCCATCTGGAATCTGAAAAGTCTGTTTCATCAAGGAAAGAAATGTTTTACGATGGCATGGGGAAGGGAAGGAATGTGCCATATCTCAGTGGTAAAGCATCTGCTTTGGCATGCAGAAGGTCCCAGGTTCAATGCCTGACATCTCCATCTAAAAGGATCAGGTAGCAGATAATATGAAAGACTTCTGCCTAAGACTCTGGAGAGTAGCTGCCAATCTGAATAGACAATACTGGCCTTGATGGACCAAGGGTCTGATTCAGTAAAATGCCATTTCAACACTCAAACAAACTACCATTGGTTCAGTAGTTTGCACACTTGTTGTCTTTAGCAGAGCCCAAAAGCTATTGAACATGTGGTGCTTCTTGAAACGGCATTTAATGAAATTGTCTCAGGGAAATTATCCTTTCATGTACATGAACTAAGGAGCTTTGGGATTTAGAATAAAATCTGGGCCATTTTTTTTTTTTTTTTGCTTAAATCCTTAGTCATTATCTATTCCTGTAACTCAAATTACTCCATTCACGCCTGGTGTTTTGACAGTGGAAGAGAGATGAACATTTAACTGTTGCCTGGGCTTTTTAATGTACACTGTTACCAGCATAATGTAACAAATATTAGGATCCTGAGAAATGCTTTTAAACAAGCTGAATAATGCAAAGCTGCTGAAGGACATGATTGGCAGCCTTTCCGGAGTGAGACCACATACTGAAAAGAATCCATACACACTCCAAAAGGAAGACAATTCTTACCTATTTCCCCCTAACCATTTCTTTACACTATCAGCTCTCTATGCCAGGAGTGGCCAAACTTGCTCACTGTAAGAGTCACATAGAATAAACGTCAGATGTTTGAGAGCCGCAAGACATGAACAACTATTACACACAAATTTGCCTTTTTCTTATTAAACGAGACTGCCAAAAATAAAACAAAAGGGGTAAGAACAGATATTGATAATTATATTTATTTGTCCAATGATATTTATTTGTTTGCTAATTATATTTATTTGTCTGAGAGAGAGAGAGAGAGAGAGAGAGAGAGAGAGAGAGAGAGAGAGAGAGAGAGCGCAAATAGATGGGAGGGAGAAAAAGCGCTCCCCCAGCTGCTCTGCCGAGAGCCGCACAATATGTGTGAAAGAGCCGCATGTGGCTCCCAAGCCACAGTTTGGCCACCCCTGCTCTATGCAGTGGTCCTTTCCTCATTCCTCTCTCCCACAGTTTACACAATAGTATTCTCTCAACTGCTAAAATGAGTATGTTCCCCTCTTCCTCTGTGACCCCAGAGGTACAGGACTGAAACCCATGATCTCAGAAGTAGACCCTGCTGGAGTGGTACAACCATTTCTCTGACTCTTTATTTCTTGGCTGCAACAGCATGCACATTTATTTGGGAGTAACTCCCTGTGAACTCAACCATGCTTACTGTTGAATATACTTTTGTTGCCCCAGTCCTTGCACCATTAGCCAAAGTATTCTTGCTGATATTAGGTACAGTTGATGGAAGTGTTTTGGGAGGATGCTTCTCTCACATTCAGACTGGCCATACATATAAACCCTGAACTCTTTTATCATATACCATTGGTGCACACTGGACAGTGCATATGTGTGGTGTACATTAAAAGAAGAGCTTCCTTCCTTTCAAAAACCCATGGCAAGTATCTAAAAAGGTAAAGGTAAAGGTTTCCCTTGCTCGAAAGCTAGTTGAAAGCTAGGGGGCGGTGCTCATCTCCATTTTCAAGCCAAAGAGCCAGCGCTGTCCAAAGACGTTTCCATGGACACGTGGCCGGCATGACTAAACGCCGAGGTGCACAGAACGCTGTTACCTTCCCACCAAAACGGTACATATTTATCTACTTGCAATTTCTTGTTTTCGAACTGCTAGGATGGCAGGAGCTGGGGCCAGAGACAGGAGCTCACTCCGTCACGCGGCACTAGGGTCTCGAACTGTGGACCTACAGACCTTCCAGTCTGCAGCTCAGCATCTTAACCTCTGAGCCACCGTGGCTCCTACAGCAAATATCTACACTGCTTCAAAACAGTTACCGTGCTAAGACATTACAATGACCAGGATTTAGCTGTGGAAGGTAGAAGCAAAGCATTCTGCAGCAGCCAATTTCAGAGTTCTCTTCTGGCATCTTAGCTCAGTTAGTAATTGTGATACCATTATTTGTAAAAAAAAAAATCAATGGAATAAATCAAAATGAAACACAAATGTATAATGCATTTCTTCAAACTTCTGGTGTCTGGTTTTAATGCAAAATAGAAAAAAAACTGTCGTGTCAACTTAATTGATAGTTTTCATTTTCAGCAAAGATCACAGTTTAATCACAACTCTATACTGAGGTATATCCCTGCAAGAAGGATTGTTAAAAATGAGAATTTAATTTAGAAACACATTTCTAGGATTCCATAGAGGAAACAGTCAATGTTGATTCCTTGGTCTTATTGAGTTATCTGTAATGGTATATGGTTTTCTTCCATGCACATTGAACTAAATCAGGCATTATGAAATTGTCTAAACCTGTCAAAGACTACAAACTACCATTTGCCTTTTTTACTCAACATATATTATATAAATATGCAATAATTTGTAGCAGGTTGTAAGAACCACTTGTCTATACAATTCTGAGGACAAGGAGACTCCAGCTTTACTTTTACAACTGCAATATTCGCATGGTGGAATTTCCAACAACAAAAAAATAATTGTGGCTAATGAAATTGTTCTATTTGAGTTGAACACATGTAGATAGAGATAAAATAAGAAACTAAACAGAAGGCTTTGACAGAATACAGTGACTATTTAAAATCAGCAGAGTCAAAATTCCTATTCACATGCATTCAAGCTCCCTAATTTAAGTACATGTGAACAGATTACTATGTTGCAATTTTTTGTTAAAATGCTTTCATATATGTCTTTTGAATGGACATTTAACTGAGCATTTTTTATATTTAAAAGATCATTAAAAAAAAGAAGTTGTATATGAACTCACCAATCGAAAACTGCAGCACAGAAGCTGTGGTTGTGTTAAGGCCATTAGTGGTCTATGGAAGAAAGAAAAGAGACTATGTTGCATTGGGCCAGCAAATTAATGTATTAATCACAATTTTCTTGGGAAGCTTTCAGTTGCGTCAGTTGGTAGGACAGAATAGATAGGATACAAGTGAAAGCCTGAAAACTCCAACTGGGTTTCTGCACTAGTACATTGGTTAGTTGTTTCTTAATGGCAGATTGAAAAATAAAGATTAGTTTGGTTCAGCTTTCCTAATTATTGGTTTCTAACAATATACAAGCATTATGAACTCTTTGCCTTTGTCACAACAGCTTTCAGTCACAAAGGGTTAGAGAGTATCTGATGGAGTTCAAAGAGATGCCACTGGAAAAGGGCTCCCTACCAAAAGTCAATTTGCTTCCCTAAGCCCTCACCCCATGACTTGCTACCATCATGTTGCTTCTCTGCTTCCCAGTAACCACCAGCAACACAAAATGTGTATGCATAAACTAACACTGCAACAAAGGCAAGGCATGTGGTTACTAAGGGCTTGACAATGAGGTCGGTGTTCCCAAAGGTTACCAGAACATGTACCTAGTTATTGCTGATCTAAAGCAAAACAACAATCCAGTAGCTGCATGGAGACTTCTGGGACTTATTTACTCTCTCCTATATGTGCACTAAAGCAGCTGCCTTAATTGTTCTCATTACCCAAATTGTAATGTATTCAGATGCTGCCCTGAATGCATGAGGAGGTATGTGAATCCTCCCATAGAGAAGCCATGCAAAGCTTCAAGCTTCGGCAGGGATTCGCGCCGAAAAGCATTGTGGCCAATCAGATTTGAATGTATGTAAGCGGGACCGCTTATGATTGGTCATTCATGCACACAACCTGATAGGTTGGTTAATGTACAGTAGGTGTGGCTACATTAGCCCGGAATGTATAAATACCGAACCAGCTGCAATGGAAGCTGAGTTCGGGCTATGAGGAGTTGTACCGTGTCAGAAGAAGTCGATTGAAGAGCTGAATAAACCTGAGTTTTCTGAAATCACTCTCTGACTATTTTGTTAAGCACGGACTTAACAATTGGCGACGAGGATGGGATACAGGAGCGGGTAGGCAGCCCCGCTGGTCCCGACCCAACGACGGACAACCAAGAGCAGCAGCTCGCCGTGGCAGAGCAGCGACAGGCACCACCAGCACCGGTGGCAGCGATCGCGGCTATGGCCAATAGCCCGAAGTTCGAGGCATTCGAACCATCGACCGAGGACTGGGACGCTTACCTGCTGAGGTTCGGGTTCCACCTCGAAGCTAACGATATCACCACGGAGGAGAAGAAGCGAGCCACCCTCCTGAGCTCTTGTGGTAAGAGCGTGTTTGATATCGCCAGGTCCCTGGTAGCGCCAGTGGACATAGGGACAGTGCCGTTCAAAGAGCTGACTGACAAGTTGAAGGCACACTTCTCCCCGCAACCGTCGGAGATCGCTAGCAGTCACGCGTTCTTCAAGAGGAACCAAGCGCCCAACGAGACCGTGTCCGATTTTGTAGCGGCTCTACGTAAAGCGGCCAGACCGTGTAACTTCGCCGACGTAGAGGAGGCCCTGCGAAACAGGCTGGTGTGTGGCATGCGGGACGAGCGACTGCAGCAGCGCCTGTTCGCGAAGGCAAAACTGACCTGGGCCGAAGCCTACAATGAAGCCATCGCAGCAGAGACAGCGGACAAATCGACCCGGGAGGTGCGTCAGCGTCAGGCCGCAACCGAGCTACACGTCCGAGGGAGAGCGTGACGGCGCGGCTGAAGACGTCTGCGCTGTGAAAGGGCCTGCGAACCAGCGGACCCAAGTGAGGACTTCGCCCACTCCTCCTTGCACCGGCTGTGGCGGCAAGCACCCCAGAGAAAGCTGCTGGACCAAGGACGTCGACTGCAGAGCATGCGGAAGGCGGGGCCACATC
>NW_015168652.1:1621874-1632570 GCF_001447785.1 Gekko japonicus | reverse complement strand
AGCCACTATTGTTGAAACTGTTGGGTCCAGAATGTATGTGGTACGACTTGCTGATGGTCGCAAGTGGCGTAGGCACATAGACCAGTTGAGGCAACGGTGGGCAACTGACCGACCCAACGCGTTGCCAACTGAGTCGATAGACCCCGAGGACCTTCCGAGACCTCCCCTGGAGGCGAGTGCTGACGGGCCTGAGGGCATCAGCACTGTTCCCGAGGCTGGGCAGACCCCTCCTCTCGAACTAAGTGTAACGGATGGAAGTGTTCCTGGCTCTGAGGTCCCAGAGCCAACCGAAGTGCCACTGACGGAATCTAGCCCTGAGCCGAGTCCACCAAGACGGTCTCAGAGAACGAGACGTGCACCTTCCTACCTGAGCGATTATGATTGTTCGTAGTTGTTTTTGCTTAGGGGGGAGGGAATTGTAATGTATTCAGATGCTGCCCTGAATGCATGAGGAGGTATGTGAATCCTCCCATAGAGAAGCCATGCAAAGCTTCAAGCTTCGGCAGGGATTCGCGCCGAAAAGCATTGTGGCCAATCAGATTTGAATGTATGTAAGCGGGACCGCTTATGATTGGTCATTCATGCACACAACCTGATAGGTTGGTTAATGTACAGTAGGTGTGGCTACATTAGCCCGGAATGTATAAATACCGAACCAGCTGCAATGGAAGCTGAGTTCGGGCTATGAGGAGTTGTACCGTGTCAGAAGAAGTCGATTGAAGAGCTGAATAAACCTGAGTTTTCTGAAATCACTCTCTGACTATTTTGTTAAGCACGGACTTAACACAAATATGAGGAAAAGGCTTCAGAAGTATCTTCCCTATTCAATGGGGATCAAAATTTGGCAGTGGCAGTCACCCTGAATGTCTAGCTCAGATTTGTTTCCTCTAGACCACCTGAGGCTAAGGAAAGAGGCAGCAAATTCTGGAAGTCTTCCTGGCTCAGAGAAGATAGGTAAGGGGTGGCAAATTCCAGCAAGACATCTCCTGATGTCAAGACTTCAGATTCTGCGAACCCCCCTACATGGCATGAGGATAGAGAAGAGAAGCAGCACATTTGGACACAGCCCCGTAGCTAGGGATTTTGGGGGGAGGGGGCCAAAGGGGGGCCAGCAGCTAACCCGGGGCGGGGGAGAAGAAGCAAGGCGCTGCTTAGTGGCTTGAGTAAAGGAATGCGACCCGGCTTGTGCTGCTCCCTTGTTGGCTGAGGCAGGCGAGGGAGTCTAAGGCTGGGGAGGAGGGGGCAGCGGCGGTGCCCTCGAGACTGTGCTTGTGGTCTCAGCTCACCCAGCCTGCATCGTGGCCCAGGGAGGGGGGCATGGAGAGGTTGGGAGGAGGAAGAGGTGCACAGGATGAGCGGTTCGCTGTCCCCTCCTACCCAGCCATGCATGGCCTGTTCATTACCCAGACGGGACAGGAATGGCCCGGTGCCTCCAGCCAGTGGCTCCTCCCATTGTTGCTCCTAAAAGAATCCCTCCTGGATTCTGGAGGTATTCTATGACACCCACCATCCTCCTGTTTCTGTTTTCCCAACCAGCCCTCGACCATTCCAACCCCCCTGCCTGCCCCCCACACTGAGCCAGCCTCCCTTCCGCCTGCTGGGAATGCATGGAAGGTAGGACACAAAGGAAGCCTCCCACGCTGCGTCTGGAGGCCGGTTGTTGCTGGCCTCTTTCCCCGCCTGCCCCTCACCACCCAGTCGCATCCTGCTGCGCCAGCCCACCTGAGTCTTGTCCCCCCCTGCCGGGAGTAGTGCTCAGTGCCCCCCCCCGCAGCCTCCACCACCTCGGGTCATCTGGCCTTCCTCATGGGGGTGGCACGGCTGGCCTCCCTCCGACCCAGGGCCAAACCCCACCACCCGCTTGCTCACTTGGGCTGTCTTCGCCTTGAGTCCAGCTGTCTAGAGCTGGGGGGGGAGAAGATCGATCAGGGTTGAGGGGGCCAGCAGAGAGAGGTGGAACTGAGGATTGGGGGCGGGGGCCCACAAAAACCACGGGGGGGGGGCCATGGGCCCTGCATTAACTACGGGCCTGTTTGGACACGATTTCTTTTTAAAAAATATATATCCTCCCTTTCAGTTCGACAAATTTCCAAGGTAACTATATACCTCTGCTGAAAACTACTACTCCTAGAGAGAATACAGGCGATTCTGTTCATACATCATCAGACTTTGTTAGCCATGGACAAGAGGATGCAAGTCAAGATGGGGGGGAAAGTGGGAGATAAATGCTACAAAGATCAAACAGAATAATATACTGGGAAATGCTAATTCTAGAAAAACACCTGACAGATTTTGCTACCACTGGACCAGAGTCTCCAGTAGAGATGGGCACGAACCTCATAATGACTCTAAATTTCTCATGAAAATAGCCTAATTCATGGTTTGTGAGCTGAGGGTCATGAGATCATGCCTGCAATGAACCTCCCACAAGCCTCCATAGTTTTTATGGAGGTTCGTGTCGACAGTTCATGTGGCAGTCATGCTGGTGATAATCAACTGATTGTCAGAGCAACGGAGTGAGGATGGACTTCTGCAGCCCTGAGACATCAATAGTGGCCCTCCAAAGCTTGACAGGCAGCACTGGTCACCAATAAGAGAGCTCCCATTTTGCTCTACGGGGGGCATGTACAGGGGCATCCCAGGGAGGTCTGACGATAATGCCAAGCCAGGGGGGTTATCACTCAGAGTGCAAAGGGGGGGGACCGCCTAGTGCATGGGTGTGTGTGGAAAGATGGAAAACCAAGATGAGGGACAAGCAGAGCAAGGTCTGCTGATAATGCCAAGCCGGGGGGGGGGGTGCTCAGAGGCACAGAAGTTGGGGATCCTAGAGTCCAAAGCACAAAAGGAGGGAAAAGAAATTGTGAGTGCAAGTGCCCCAATCAGAGGGGAAATGGCAGGGAAAGGGCCAGTGGGCTGCCGGCAATGTTCCCTCTGAGCTGTGGAGTCTTGTGAGCAAAAATTCTACTTTGTGAGCTACTGATATTAAAGTTGTGAGCGAGCGATTCGGCTACTGTATAAATTAGTTTGCTCTGGAGCCCTCCTTCCTGAGCCAAGACAAAAATGGGTGAGCCAGAGGCTAAAAAACTGTGAGCTAGCTCACACTAACTCAGCTTAGAGGGAACACTGGCTGCCAGGCAACAATTTGTGGGGGGAGATCTTCGTTTCAACTTGGAACAAGGGGAGGGAGACCGGCTGCAGCCAGAGGTGGGGTGGGTAGAGCTTTGGTGCAGACTGGAGAGGCCGCTTGAGACTTGCTGCAAGTTTGGCATCTCTAGTCCATAGGAGGGCTGTTCTGCCAATAATGAACCTCATGAAACAAACTGGTTAGGTAAATGTGAAGGTTTATGGTTTGTGTGGCCCCACAAACCATGAAATGAACCTCCACATCTTAAACCCCGAAAAATCTGGCCAGGAGGAAAATTCTGACACTGTACTGGTGCACAGTTTGGGGATTATGAATTTACTCTTGCTGGCAGTGGCTCTCCAAGGTCTCTGGCAGGTCTTTCCCAGTCTTGGTATTCTTTAACAAGCAGTGCCATGATTGAATCAAGGAATTCCTACAAGCAAATCATGAGCTCTGTCACTGTATTATGCCCCCCTCCATGGCTAAACACAACCAAAGTAGACTGGACTGCCATCCAATCCACGAAGAATGATGAGATTTCATGAGTGAATATATTTTAATGTAAATATAATTTAAGGCAACTAATTATCCTAACGAGTATCCAATGAATACTATCGCACTAGTTCTGTTTTGGAAAAAAGAACTTTTAATGTATCACTACTCCCTGTCTCCATCAATAATACATCTCTATTAACATGGAAGACTTATTCATCCAGAATTATGTGACAGAAATAATTAACAGTCTGGCACTTTAGGAGAATTAAATCCTCTTTCAATAGTTGTGTCTTTAATTTTAATTATGCATAGTTAATGGATGGGTTAACAACTTTAACACAAAAAGTTTCACAGCTAGTACCCTAAGGTATGACAGTGGCTCATAAAACATTATTTCACTACAGGTAAATTAAAAGCAGAACTTTGAGAATTCTCCAGACATTTAAAAAAATTATATTTTTCTCCACTTTCAGTATTTCTGTTTCTATACACTCCTGTATCTTTGATCCTGTGATAAAAGGCCCACAAGCACACTTCCAGCACTGAAGGGAGCATCAGACCAGCTGTTCTCTATGTTATGATAGTGTTGTTTAGCCAAAAGCGGGGGGGGGGGGGACAAATGAGGATAGTGATTAAATCAGATAAATGAAGATATTTAAGGGAGGGAAAGCAATAAGAGAATGCACAATGGTGTGAAATTTACTTGTTTTCATGCAGAACACTTATGGCATGTTTCAGACATAATGACAAACCAAGGTGGATAGGACAGGGGGATTCTCCAACTCCTATGTCCCCTTTCCCTCTTTGTCTTGGACTCACACAAGACTCAGTGATTAAGGAGTTCCCATTTCTCAAAACACCACAGTCTGTTGTTATGTTTGGAAGTGAAACAATGGTCTGTACTCTTTTCTGGTTACCTTGTGAGTCACCTCAGGCATGCCTCTAGAGAAGCACCCTATACATTTTCTAAATAAACACGTAAGAGTTTGTGATTTGCACATAATAGCAAATCAGAGTAATAGCAAAGCAGAAGTAATGCATAGTATTTTGAGTGAGGGACAATTACTCTCCCTTTCTTGTGGCTTATCCTTTTCTAATCATTCACATATTGTCTTTTTTCTTCCAAAAGGAAGGTGGATTTCCCAAGCATTTCATACAGTGGTTAGTCATTACATCTGAAATATAGCCTACAACTAAGAGACATCTAAGGAAGCTGACTACTGGTAAGTTTAGGACAAACAAAAGGAAGTATAGACAACACATAACACTAGTAACATAAATTAGAGTCTTGTTGCATAAGCTTTCATGAACTAGACTCCACTAGAAGGTCCTTTCTAAGCAGAAGTTACCAGGTGTGTGTGTGGGGGGGGGGGGCTGTAAACAGCAGTGTTAAAGGATGTAACTGTAACCTGACCACCATACCCCAGGGACAAACAACAGGGAATAACTGTCTCCACCATGCTCACTTGAGAGCTTCCTACAGGCATCTGGCCAGTCAAAAACATACAGTGTTCTGGACCAGGTCATATTTGGTCAGATCCAGCTGGGCTGTATCATATTCAAAAGATGCAAACCCACTCAGCCAACTGTGGGTTGGTAGCACGTATGGTTACCAAGCCCAAGGTTGGATGTGGAGTTCTCCAAGAATTACAACTGATCTCCAGACTATAAAAAACAGTTTCTCTAGAAGAAATGGCAGCTTCAGAGGGTGAACTCTATAGCACCATGCTTATACTGAGCTCCCTACCCTTCCCAACCTCTGCCCTCCCTAGGCACTGCCCCCCAAATCTCCAGGAATTTCCCAAGTCACAGTTGGCAAACTTAGTAGCACATCAGATGAAAATGCTCAGTAGGTGCTGGTACCTAATGGGTGCTGGTACCGGGCCCCCAAACTGTTTGTCCCAAACACCCTCCACGGGGAAGTGATGCACTTTGGCCATGAATCAAAGATGGCTGGACCTTTTGGTTTCTTGAAAACTTTGCACCTGTTGCAATGCCAGTTTTGGTGGCCTCATCTGTGGGGAGACATTTCACAGTATGTCGAGTCGTGCCAAACCTGTCTGATGAGTAAGAGGCGCCCCGGTAAGCCCCCGGGGCTGCTCTGCCCACTAGAGACTCCTAGCCGACCCTGGGATGTGATTTCTATGGATTTTATTACAGACTTGCCTCCTAGCCGAGGAAAAACGGTGATCTGTGTGATAGTGGACTTGTTTTCCAAGCAGGCACATTTTATCCCTTTCAAACAGTTACCCACCGCAAAAACCCTGGCTAGGATGTTCATGCAACATGTGATAAGACTGCATTCCATGCCAGTTAAAATAATATCGGACCGTGGAAGCCAATTTGTTGCCAAATTCTTGAAGGAGCTTATGCAGGTGCTGGGCACTGAGCAAGGCCTTAGTAGTAGCTACCACCGAGAGACTGATGGCAAGACCAAACGGGTTAATCAAGTGGTGGAACAATTCCTCAGATGCTTTACTAATTACCAACAAGATATTTGGGCTGAGTTGCTGCCTTATGCGGAATACAGTTATAATAATGCTATCCATTCGTCTACTGGTTTGTCTCCCTTCAAAGCAGTGTATGGCTATGAAGGAGCCCCACTCCACATGGCGGGGACCCCCAATCTTCCCCTGGGAGACCTGCAGACCTAGTGGCAGAGACTTAAAGAACACTGGCCTACTATCTTGAGAAAATTAAGGCGGACTATAAAGCTCAGGCTGACAAAAAGAGGGCACCTGGGTGGGACATTCAGCCAAGTGATTCTGTGTATTTGTCCACCAAAAACTTGAGAGGACTCCAACCCAGCCAGTAGCTGGGCTGGAAATACGTGGGACACTTTAAGGTGTTACGTAAAATTAATGATGTGACTGTTGAACTGGAATTGCCAAAAACGTTTAAAGGCTACATCCTGTTTTTTCATTTCAGTCTTCTGAAGTGGGACCCTGGACCTAATGCCTGAAGACCTCGTCCTCCAGCCACACCTCTTCTGATGGTGAATGGTGAACCACACCATGAAGTGGCACAAATTTTGGACTTGAAGCTCAAGCGAGGCCGGCTTTTCTAATTAGTGCAGTGGAGGGACATTGACCCTTCGCATAATTAATGCCATGTTGAATAATGGCATAATGAATGCCATGTTCGTGCTCCTAAACTGTTACATGCCTTTCATGCTATGTATCCTGATAAGCCGGGTTGGGGGAGGCCTTCAGAGGGGCAGAATGTCAGCTACGCTGCCATTGTATGGGGGGGGGGGAAAGGAGGTCGCTCGGTGAGCATCTTCAGGTTCTGGAATGTTAGCGTTCACTTCTTCTGCTGTGTCTTATCTAATAGCCTGACCTAGGTACTTCATGCTCTTCGCTCTGCCTGGGAACACGCTCCCGTTATTTTTGGTGCACAAGGCTTGCACCTCTGATTGGCTCAGCTCCATCAGGGGGTCCCCCTTTGAGCACAGTATACCTTCCCCTCTCCTGCCAGTTGGGTTAGCTCTAACACAGAATGTATGCACAGATGACCTGCCTTTACTGTTTTCAATAAACTTGATCTTTCTGAAGGAACATTGTTGAGACTGATTCCTGTGGGACTCTGACACAATGCTGGTGCTGGGTAACCACTAAACAACACCCTGTTTCTTTGAAGCATCACATCATGCCACTGGTCATTAGTTCTGTGAAAATGCCTTTGCTGTGGAACAGTCATAGCCTTAAATGATTAACTATACTTTGCGTACTTGTCTTGGCTGGAGGGCTGAAGCAAACAACAAAACGTAAGAAGAATGTGCAAGGCAGTAATTTTTAAAGGTATATAATTGAAAGAATGGCTTGGAATGGAAAAAGGGGGCAATTATTTTTGGGGAAAGTACATTTACTTAGCCATTTGGGAGGAAGCAACAACACTAAGGGGGAAGAAGCAGAACCCCAAAGCTGGTAGGTTAAAAATGACAGGTGAGACACCCAGACAGGCTCTGAATTCAAAATGTGAAGCTCCCCAAATCAGTTGAATTACCAGTCACTTACCAATTCTCTTGGCCCATATGGCTCGCAGAAAGTGACAGCTTTGCCATGCATAATTACCCCACACTGGTCTCCAACCTCACAATTACGACATTCAAACCTTCAAGAAAACAGAATGCAGTCAAACAATAAATTAGAGCCTTGATAATATTGACTTTTGCAAATAAGAATCTGTTTCAGAGTCCCCAAACTGAAGTGAGCAAACCACCATCCTAACTAGAAAGAATGCTTGGAAGAACTTGGGAACAATAATTTTGTTTAGCTCACAAGTCTTGTGTTTTTCAGCAACACACAAATCTTTACATAACTCAGGTTCCATTCACACAGAGAAGTTGCTGCACTAAAGACACGGATGAATTTTTTTTTTAAGTCTCCACAGGATGCACACAAATGATCATGCGCACGCACAATTTTCGGTGAGAAAAAAAATCCCGTTTGCCACGGAAGCGGCACCTAGCGATTGCCAGTGTGATCGCGCTGCGCCGCTTCTTTGCTGCGCTGCAGGATAGCTGTGTGATCAGCACCTAACGGCCTAACCACGGGACCTCGACGGGACGTGTGATCAGGCTGCCGTGCGTTACTTTGCTCCGGAGCAAACAGCCACGCTTCCCTCCCCGCATTTTCCAGCCCGTGTGACCAGGACCTCAGTAGGTTTAAAAGAAATGAAAAGAGTTTTCTTAATTCCCTCCATAGTCAGAATTTCCAAATACAACAGCTAGGCAATAAGCAAGATTCTCAGTTTCAACTGGATTGTATTACATTCAGGAACACTTGAAAAACAAAACACACACATATATACTGTAAATATATCTGTTAAGTAGGAATAAAGTAGCTAACGGAGTACTAATATCAAAGGCTGATGATAAAAGAACAGCAAAATCACCCATTGTCAATCTGTTTTATTTTCTTACCATTTCACTCCAAATATAGCACAGTCATGTTGTCAAAATAACACAAATTCACCGTTTATGCAGTTCAGCTAAGCGAGGCCCTCAGGCTCTCTTTTGAAAGGGAAGTTTTAACATGTACTAGAGGGCTCTTCCACATGCTCAGCTTACTCCTGATTCTTCACAAGCACTGGAATCAGTTTGGGCATGGTTTTTCTGCACATCTGCCCTCCCTCTGAATTCTCTCAGTTGTGGAGTCAGTTTGTTTTCTTCTGCACATGCCTTCAATAACGAGGATTTTCAAGGGAAGATGTATCATCATCAGTGGTGTCATTAGTGGAATCACAGCACCCTTTCCCTAAAAAATACCCCTAAGAGATATGCCTTTTTTCTTATAACTCAGTGAGGGGAAAAGCTAGAGACTTACTTTTTTAAGAAAGAGAACCTGCTTTAACTATTGTTATAACACTATATTGATACATTGCTATTTTAGTGCCTTTTAAAAAAAAATCAAAACTAAAATTACTTGTCTTGGTGGAGCAGAAGGAGTCTAATCATAGAAAAGTGGGATGGAGGTGGGTAAGACAAAGAAAAACCAATAGAAACATTACACATGAGGAAAAAGCTCACTCAGAATTGGCTTCCAGGAAAAGATTGCGGTAAAAGTGGTTTAAAAAGAACCAGGAAAAAATGAGTAAAAACAGAAGAAGCAGCAGCAGCAGCAGCAACAGCAGCAACTAATGGCACAAAAATGCATGTAGAAATTGGGGGATAAACCAAAGCCGTATGGGGCCAGTATCCATGGAAAAAGCCCATGTGGAAAACCCCTGTGTTTGCACTGAGCAGCGGACATGAAAAAAAACTTTTTAAAAGCATGACACTTTCAAGCAGATTAAGAGGTGATTGAACATGATAAACTCTAAGCAATTTTTAAAACTTTTTAATAAGAAAAGCATTTTTTAAAAAATCCTGCAAAACAAGCCTCAGGTCTACTCAGAAATAAATCTTATTTTTTTCAGTGCAGCTTACTCTCAGAAAAGTATTCTTAGGCCTTGCCCCCTTTGCCATTCCTTTCCACTCTCTGTTAAAATCTATTATGAACCATTTATTGAAATATTTCTAAACTGCAAGTCACAAAAATATTCCAAAGTAATGTACAGAAAAAACAGTAATATATAACAGCAAATTAAAATTAATTTTCAAATCACTAAATCAAAACAAATCAACAAATGAACCAATCCATCAAAACCAGAAAAATGAACTATTAAGTAAAAGTTCTTTGAAACAAGGCTGTCTTCTAGCCCTTCCTAACATGGTTTAAGAAGAAGCCTCCCAGTAGCAATTTTTTATTAACAGCAAGTTCTGTTCTTCGAGGACAGACAGATTTGCAGCCTTTCATTTATTGTTATTCTAATAGCAGTTTGTTACTCAAACTCATTTTTCCTCAGTTCTGTTGCTAGTATTTTGTTCTTTCTCATGGAGTACGTATATGCCAGACACTGTACACACAGACTGCATGGTCCATGTTTAGAAAGCCCTGCATTCTAAGGACTATTTCACAAGGACAGATCAACAGATACATAGTCTGTACTTGCAGCACCCCTCATGTGCAAGGACAGTACATATTTTCAACTCACTTTAACCTGAATGAGAACATCACTGCTGGTTTCCTGCTACATGGCTGAAAAGTATGCAGACGGAGAGTGATTGCAGCTAAGCATACCTTTATTTAGTCAGGAACAAAAGACAAGGGACCAGCTCGCAGGCTGGTTTATATCTGTTCAGAAAAACCCGCCACCAAACCCTAAACACACCCCCTACTCCCGATAGGCTATTTACAGTAACCGGGCGACCATTGGTCTCCCGGCTGGGAAGCTAGCCCCGTTGATTGGGCCAGCTAGGATCCTTCGGATCCTTTGTCTAGAGACTGAAGCTACAGAGTAAATGTGCCTGGCCAGCCCGGGCAAGTCCGGGCATGTCAGGCTGAATACATTACACCCCTCCCCCCTTGGTTCAGAAGGCACCCACAGACGAAGTCCTTCAGGTAGGCGGGTGGCTTCTTGGGGCGCGTTGAGCGGTGGGGCTCCGGGGTGGCGATGGGTTCGGTCTCGGGGGCCCGGGGAGCCAAGGGGCCCGGGGCCGGCGAGGGCGCCGAGGAGGCAGGACAGGCTGGCACC